>NC_053496.1:7237270-7537270 GCF_905171775.1 Rana temporaria
CTCTGCCCCCCAAAGCAGTGTCCTCTGCCCCTCAAAGCAGTGTCCTCTGGTCCTCAAAGCAGTGTCCTCTGTCCCAAATAGAAGTGTCCTCTGCCACCTTCACACCACTTTAAAATCACTTCCCACAATAGTGGCCTCTGGTACCCCCCAAATGAATGTCCTTTGCCCCCCCCACAGCAGCGTCCTGTCCCCCTTCACATCACCATCCTACCACTGTAGTAGTGTCCTCTTCCCCCCCATTGCAGTGTGCCCTGCCCCCTTCACATCACTCCCTCACTGTAGTGTACTCTGACCCCCCCCCCCCCATAGCAGTGTCCTCTGCCCCCTTTAACATCACACCCCCCCCCCCCACTGTAGTGTCCTCTGCCCCTCTGCTTTTCCCTTTAAAAGCAGTGTCCCCCGCCCCCTCCACATTACCCCCCTCCCCCATTGTAGTGTCTGCCACCTCCCCCAAAGCAGTGTCTCCTGCCCCCCTCCCACATAGCAGTGTCCTCTGCCCCCTCCAATAATCGTACTCTACACTTCTTTCTGTAGAAACTTTGAATGTTAAGGGCGATACTATTGGTGTATTTTGAATTGATCAAAGGATTGCTGTTCCACCACTATATTCTGTGTTTACAGTCTGTGTGACCGCATGTTTTGTATTGCCCCACTTTCCTTCTCTTAGGCCCCGTACACACGACAGAGGAACTCGACGTGCTTGGCACGTCGAGTTCCTCGTCGAGTTTTGGGATGAAGCCGCCGAGGAGCTCGGCGGGCCGGCTTCTCCCATAGAAGAGCGAGGACAACGAGAAAATAGAGAACATGTTCTCTATTTTCTCGTAGAGTTCCTCGGCGGCTCCATCGAGCCAAAACTGTACAGACGACAGAGATTCTCGGCAGAATCCGGGTTTTGACCGCGAATTCTGCCGAGAATCTCTGTCGTGTGTACGAGGCCTTACATCACCGAGGAGAGATAAGAATACTGGGCCATATTCTTATAGATCTCCGGCGGCGTAAGGTATGTCCTTTACGTTACTCCGCCGCAAGTTTAACTGGCAAGTGCCTGATTCCCAAACCACTTACCTGTAAACTTTCGGCGGCGTAGCGTAAAGTCCACCCACGCAAGCACTCCTAATTCAAATGATCCTGGTAGGGGGCGTGGATCATTTAAATTAGGCGCGCTCCCGCGTCGATCGTAATGCGCATGCTCCGTCGGGTAAATTACCCGACGTGCATTGCGCTAAATGACGTCTCACGGACGTCATTTGTTTTGACGGTAACGTAAATGGCGTCCAGCGCCATTCACGGACGACTTACGCAAACGACGTTAAATTTTCAAATTTCGACGCGGGAACGACGGCCATACTTAACATTGAGTACGCCCCCTAGGGGGCATGTTTATCTTTACGCCGCGTATCGCTTACGGAAACTACGTAAAATCACTACGACGGGCAAGCGTACGTTAGAGAATCGGCGTGACTAGTCATTTGCATATTCTACGCTGACCGCAAAGGAAACGCCACCTAGCGGTCAGCGTAGATATTGCAGCCTAAGATACAACGGCGCTGGCCGTCGTATCTTAGGCATGTTTAAGTGTATCTCAGTTTGAGAATACACTTAAACATAGGACGGCCTTAGAATCGGACTTACGTCGGCGTATCTGCTGATACGCCGGCGTAATTCTTTGAGAATCTGGCTCCCTGCCTCTGACTGCAACGCATCTCCCCCTTAATAATTGCCCTTGAAAATCGTATCTTCAAGTATTGACAGGCAGGCTGATGTGCAAGCATAATAATCTCCCCCGCGATCAATTCCATCAAAATCAATTACATGCTGCCGAAATCAATGGCATGCATTATGTGGAAAACCACATTATTGATTTCGTTGCATTGCATTTACCTCCTGGTGCATCACCGACGCATCACCGCCGCCGCGATGAAAAGCACACAATCCATATTCACGACAGGCGCTTTTGCAGCAAAGAGTCGATTTGCATTGCCTTCTGTGCGGGTTTTAAAAGACAAAGCGGCAATTTTCAGACGCCTCTTGTTGGTTGTATGATTGGAGTCTCATCTGTCTGATTGGCGACCTGCATTCTTGTTACTTTGAATGGCAAGATGAGAACAAGGACCTTTTTTAGCAAGTCAATGAGCACAAAAGCCAAGGCTAGGTTTTTCCTGTAGTTGGTGATGACCAGATAGCTTGGCATGCATGGAATAACCTTCTTTTTTTTTTTTATAATCTTTATTTAACATTTTAAATAGCCAGATTCAGGTAGAGTTACGCCAGCGTATCGGTAGATACGCCGTCGTAACTCTGAATCTGCGCCGTCGTATATTTAAATGTATTCTCAAATTGAGATACACTTAAATCTAGCTAAGATACGACCGCCGGCGCCGTCGTATCTTAGCTGTCTATTTACACCGGGCCGCTAGGGGGGTGCACACTGATTTACGCCTAGAATGCATAAATCAGCAAGATACGCCTATTCACGAAAGTACGCTTGCCCGTCGCAGTAAAGATACGCCGTTTACGTGAGGCGTTTTCAGGCCTAAAGATATTCCACCAAAAAGATGGCGCAGCCAATGTTAAGTATGGACGTCGGAACCGCGTCAAATTTTTTAATTTTTACGTCGTTTGCGTAAGTCGTCCGTGAATGGGGCTGGGCGTAATTTACATTCACGTCGAAACCAAAAAGTCTTTGCGGCGTAATTTGGAGCATGCGCACTGAATATGTCCACGGACGGCGCATGCTCCATTTGTTCAAAACGTCAATCACGTCGGGTCACGATTCATTAGCATTAAACACGCCCACCTCTTCACAATTTGAATTAGGCGCGCTTAGGCCGGCACATTTACGCTACGCCGCCGTAGCTTAGGACGCAAGTGCTTTGTGAATACAGCACTTGCCTCTCTAACTTACATCGGCGTAGCGTATATGAGATACGCTACGCCTGCCTAACGTTAGGCACGGCTACCTGAATCCAGCTAAAAGGGTTTGTAAACCCTCAAGGTTTTTCATCTTAACCACTTCAGGCCCGGGCCAATTCAGACACTTCGGGCCAGATTCACGTAGGAGAGTGTATCTTTGTGCGGGCATAACATACCTTATTTACGCTACGCCTCCGCAACTTAGACAGGCAAGTGCAGTATTCACAAAGCACTTGCTCCGTAAGTTGCGGCGGCGTAGCGTAAATCGGCCGACGTAAGCCCGCCTAATTCAAATGTGGAAGAAGTGGGCGTGTTTTATTAAAATGAGCCGTGACCCCATGCGCGCGCATGCTCAGTATCACGTCGAATTTACTCCCTAAGATACGCCGGCTCAATGCCTGTGACGTGAACGTAACCTACGCACATCCCTATTCACGTACCACTTATGTAAACGACGTAAAAAGATACGCTTGTTCCGTCGTCCATACCTTTGCATTGGCTGCGCCTCATATAGCAGGGGTAACGTTATGCCGGACGTAAGCCTTACGTAAACGGCGTAGCGGGCGTAAGTACGTTCGTGAATCGGCGTATCTAGGTCATTTACATATTCTACGCGTAAATCTACGGAAGCGCCCCTAGCGGCCAGCGTAAATATGCACCCAAGATACGACGGCGTACTAACACTTACGTCGGTCGGAAGAAGATATAATTCAGGAAGATATACTCATATAATATCTAGCTACCAGAATGGCACGCATAGATACGACGGCGCATCTTTCTACTTAGGCGGCGTATCTATAGATACGCCAACGTAAACCTATGCTGAATCTAGCTCTTTGTTAGCAGAGACCCTAGAGAACACAATGGTGATCATTGCAACTTTTTATCTCGCACAGTATTTGCGCAGCAATTTTTTAAACACGTTTTAAAAAAAAAAAAAAGTGTCATGCTTTAAAAAAAAAAAAACAGTAGTTGGCCCAATTTGTTTGTATAATGTGAAAGATGAAGTTACGCCGAGTAAATAGATACCTAACATGTCACGCTTTAAAATTGCACACGCCAAATTGGAATGACGCCAAACTTCGGTACTTAAAAATCTCCATAGGCGACGCTTTCAATTTTTTTACTGGTTACATGATTTGAGTTACAGAGGAGGTCTAGGGCTAGAATTATTGCTCTCGCTCCAACGTTCGCGGCGACACCTCACATGTGTGGTTTGAACACCGTTTACATATGTGGGCGGGTCTTACGTATGCATTTGCTTCTGCATGCGAGCACAAGGGGTCAGGGGCACTTTAAAAAAATATATATATTATTGTTAATTTTACTTAATTTTTAAAAATCTTGACACTTAAAAAAAAAAAATAATAATAATTGGATCACTTTTACTCCTATTAAAAGGAATGTAAACATCCCTTGTAATAGGAATATGGCATGACAGGTCCTCTTTACAGTGAGATATGGGGTCAATAAGACCTCAGAGGAAGACGTTTCAGTCCAGGAGAGGAACCGTTACAACTGTGCAAGACTGAAGGGAAGGCCGGGGGGGGGGGGATATAAAGCTTCTATGATGTTGTAAAATGGATTCTGATCTTTTATTTAGTGAAAGGTAATCACACATATGTCATGCTGATCCTTAAATCTCGGATTTAAGAGAGACGTAACATTTTTGTAGCGGAAATCTTTTTTTTTATTATCTGGAAAATTCTGATTGTAAGAGGTGATATTACTCTACACAACGTCCGATTTGTATAATAGGCGTCTCTCTATAATAATTGATGTGCCGGTGACACGGCAGACAAAGTACACAGCTCCTTGAATTACAAGTTTCATTATTTCCTGTGGGACATCACCATCCGTCTGGTTGTGTTAGGATCTTCTATGACAAGTGACGGCTGTAGAGCTACAACACCAAAGACACCATTAATTCCAAAGTGAAAGGCCTCATTTCATCCAAACAGGCCTGAAATTATTCAAGTAAAGAAGCGGAAACACGGGGAATTTATTCCGTTTTATTTAAAGCGGGAGTTCACCCATTTGTTAAATTTTTTTTTTTCTCCCCTTAGATTCCTGCTCGTTCGGTCTAGGGGAATCGGCTATTTGTATTAAAATATGATCCGTACTTACCCGTTTTTGAGCTGCATCTTCTTCCGTCGCTTCCGGGTATGGGTCTTCGGGAGCGGGCGTTCCTTCTTGATTGACATTCTTCCGAGAGGCTTCCGACGGTCGCATCCATCGCGTCACTCGTAGCCGAAAGAAGCCGAACGTCGGTGCGGCTCTATACTGCGCCTGCGCACCGACGTTCGGCTTCTTTCGGAAAATCATGACGCGATGGATGCGACCGTCGGAAGCCTCTCGGAAGACTGTCAATCAAGAAGGAACGCCCATTCCCGAAGCCCATACCCGGAAGCGACGGAAGAAGATGCAGCTCGAAAACGGGTAAGTACTGCTCATATTTTAATACAAATAGCCGATTCCCCTAGAGAAAACGAGCAGGAATCTAAGGGGAAAAAGTGCCCTCTAAGGGTGAACCCCTGCTTTAATCATCGTGTGCAAATAACAATAGAGAACCCAAAGCAGGGAATTACAGATTATCCTTCACGAGTCTGACTGCATTAACCACTTTAATACCGGGGGGGCACTTTCACCCCTCTTCCTACCCAGGCCAATTTTCAGCTTTCAACGCTGTCACACTTTGAATGACAATTACTCGGTCATACTACACTGTATTCACTAATTTTGCTGTATTTATTCAATATGGCCCGGATTCACAGACACTGGCGCATATTTATGCCGCCGTAGCTTATCTCCTTTACGCTATGCCGACGCAGCGCAGAGAGACAAGCACTGAATTCACAAAGCACTTCCTCCCAAATCTGCGCTGGGTTTCTCAGGCGTAAGTCGGCGTAAGTGGAAGTGGGTGTGAGCCATGCTAATGAGGCGTGACCCCATGCAAATGATGGGCCGAGTGCCAGACAGATACGTATCGCCAACTGCGCATGCGCCGTCCCTTGAGCGCATCTCAGTGCGCATATGCTCACAATCACGTTGGAACAACTGCCTAAGATACGTCGGATCACTGCCTACGGCGTGAACGTAACCTACGCCTAGTCATATTCACGTCCTACGTAAAATACGTCGGCTTGTGTTTCCTGGTGCAGCCCTTTGCATGGATGCTGCTGAGTTACACCTCCTTTATGGGGCATAACTTTACGCCGGACGTATGATTTTACGCGCACTGCGTCGGACGGACGTACGTTCGTGAATCGGCGTATCTCCCTCATTTGCATATGTGAAATCAATGGGAGCGCCAAATACGCCCAGCGTAAATATGCGCCCACTCTACGCCGGCGTAGGCAAGTTACGGATGAAGCCTATTTTCAGGCGTATCTTAGTTTCTGGGTCCAGCACACAGATACGACGGCGCATATTTGCACTTACGCGGCGTATCTCGAGATACGTCGGTGCAGTGCTTTGTGAATCCGGGCCAATAAGTTTATTTCATCCACCTGCGTGAATAATTGGCCCTGCACCCCATCTACAAATGGCTGTTCAAATACTGTGTGACATGAAAAAAAATTCAATTTACCACCATTTTATTCTCCAGGGCCTCTGCTTCCCAAAAAAGTTCTGATGTTTAGGGATCTTAAGTAGTTCTCCCACTAAAAAAAAATATAATTTTTAACTGCTTCCCGCCCACATCATTGTAAAATGAGGGACAGGCGTGAACGCTATTTTTATGGGAGGACATCATATGATAGAGTGACCCGACATCCCCGGTTTCCGGGGACAGTCATCGGATTGAGGACACTGTCCCCGGACCAAGTCTGTCCCCGGATTTGTCCCCAGATTGGATTTGAACAGGGGCTGGGGCAATTTCAAAGACAGTGCAGAATAGTAATAATAAAAAAAAAATCTGAATTACACACCGCCGCTCTTACTAGTTTAGGGGGGTTTATTTTTTTTCCCATTATCTGTGCCCCTTTCTGATGATCGTGTGCTGGTCGGAACGGAGGGAATATTTCTTCAGCTCCGCTTGCATGTTATTCTGCCTTGACTCAAGTCCCGGCCAGCCGCCTGCCTGCCTGTTTATCTCCTTGCCTTCCCTGGCGGAGTGATCTTCCTCTGTTCCCCACCCAGTAGTAGCCGGGGCCTGGAGAGTAAGATTCGACTAGCTGTGAGGTGGGTAGCGGTGGCAAGGGACAGAGAGTCGCTGATTGCCGCCATTACTAGTAAAAAAAAAAATGTGTCCCCGGATTTCATTTAAAAAATCTGGTCACCTTATTATACGATGTCTTCCCAGGAGCAGGCCTCTTCACCGGACACAGCGGATGACTATACCCGCCCGCTGCCAGTGTCATGTGATTTTTGTGGCCAATCACAGCAGACCACATGACAGTTGTAAACAATGAATGGCTTTCTTCCATGCCGTCCATTGTATACTTGTGGCTAGCTGTGATTAGTCACAGTGATCACATGGTACAAACAGGTGCAATCACAGCCCATCTGTACCATGTGATTAGCTGTGACCAATCACAGCTAATCACAATAGACAGTGGGGTTGATTTACTAACAGCAAATAGACTGTGCACTATGCAAAGTGCAGTTGCTCCAGAGCTTAGTAAATGAGGTTAACCACTTCCCACAAAATCACCTACCTGTATGTCAGTGTACCGGTATAATGTCTGCTGGTAGAGGCATCACCCCGGTACTGTTTTATAGAGCGGACGGCCGCCTTTCATGTGATAACAATCGATGTGGCTAATTAACCGATCATCCATTATCACCAGCAGTGGGAGAGGACCTTCCCCCTCTTGCCGTCTTCCACCGTTCCGCCTGGGTCTCCCGCCCCACATGGAGACCTGAGTGACCAGCCAGCACGTCCGCTGACTTGCCAGAGACCCAAACAAAGCCGCAATTGTGATCGATTGGGTCTCCAATGTACAGGTGATACTCGAAAAATTAGAATATTGTGCAAAAGTTCATTTATTTCACTAATACAACTTAAAAGATGAAACTAATATATGAGAGAGACTCATTACATGCAAAGCAAGATAGTTCAAGACGCGATTTGTCATCATTGTGATGATTATGGCTTACAGCTCATGAAGACCCCAAATTCACAATCTCAGATAATTAGAATATTACATGCAATCAATAAAACAAGGATTGTACATAGAACAATTTCGGACCTCTGAAAAGTATAAGCATGCATATGTACTCAGTACTTGGTTTGGGCCCCTCAATGTAGCGTGGCATGGAAGCGATCAGCCTGTGGCACTGCTGAGGTGTTATGGAAGACCAGGATGCTTCACTAGCGCCCTTCAGCTCTTCTGCATTGTTGGGTCTCATGTCTCTCATCTTTCTCTTGGCAATGCCTCTATGGGGTTCAGGTCAGGCGAGTTTGCTGGCCAATCAAGCACAGTAACCCCATGGTCATTGAACCAGGTTTTGGTGCTTTTCGCAGTGTGGGGGAGGTGCCAAGTCCTCTGCTGGAAAATGAAGTCGGCATCCCCATAGAGCTTGTCTGCAGAAGGAAGCATGAAGTGCTCCAAAATCTCCTGGTAGATGGCTCCGGTGACCCCGGACTTAATGAAGCACAGTGGGTCAACACCAGCAGATGACATGGCTCCCCAAACCAACACAGACTATGGAAACTTCACACTGGACTTCAAGCATCTTGCAGTGTGTGCCTCTCCATTCTTCCTCCATACTCTGGGTCCTTGGTTTCCAAATTTGCTCTCATCAGAAAAGAGGACTTTGCACCACCGAGCTTGACCAGAGGAATACGACATTTGAAGCCCATGTCCAGGATCCGTCTGTGTATGGTGCTCTTGATGCCCTGACTCCAGACTCGGTCCACTCCTTGTGAAAGTCCCCAACACTTTTGAATGGCCTTTTCCTGACAATCCTCTCCAGGCTGCGGTCATCCCTGCTGCTTGTGCACCTTTTTCTTCCACACTTTTCCCTTCCACATAACTTTCTATTAATGTGCTTTGATACAGCACTTTGGGAACATCCAACTTATTTTGCAATTACCTTCTTGATGCTTTCCCTCCTTATGGAGGGTGTCAATGATGGTTTTCTGCACAACTGTCAGGTCAGCAGTCTTTCCGATGATTGTGATTCCTACTGAACCAGACTGAGAGACCATTTAAAGGCTCAGGAACCCTTTGCAGGTGTTATGGCTCAATTATCTGATTAGAGTGGGACACTTTGAGCCTAGAATATTGCACGTATGCACCCTAAACCCAGAAGCAGGCAGCGACGTTCCGAAGCTGTGCCCGTCCGCAGCACGTTGTAGGCAGGGGGCGGTCCTTAAGTGGGTATGGGGGGGATGTCCCCACAGGCCTCTTATTTTGCCAGTGACCCAACACACACCTGAAGGTAGCTGCATCTATTTTTCTGTACTTGCTGAAAATGTTCTTAACCCGAAAAAGCAAAACGAGCGCGGCCACCACATCTAAGGACTGGCAAGCTTCTTTTTTTTTTTTGTCCTTGGATTTAGTTATCCTTGTATATCTCTTTTCAACTGGGAGTTAAAAAAAAAACCCGACATCTGAATAATTCATTTATGTTTTTGTTCTTCTATCAGCCCCTCAGCTCCCCACTGCCGGGAAAATCTAACGCTGTTTACTTTATCTACTGACATCCGCTGATCAACCGCATTGATATATGAACGAGCGAATAGGGAGCTCCGGAGAGAATAAAAATGTCTAAACGACACGCAAGATATCAATTATTCCGCTACACTGACATTTTATGTTGCGCATTTGTACATACCAGTAAAATGTCACTTTGGGAAAATAAGAAACACCCCCCCCCCTCCCCTCCCCCCCTCTCAGTTCTCTCTTATCTGCCACACACTTTATTGCTTGCTTGACAGCAATGCTGTCCAGGCTGTTTACTTTTGATATTCATATTTAATATGCAGATTCGATTTCAGATTTGATTCAATTTCCGGCGCAATTATTCGTTAGGATTTGATTGCCCTAATTATTTGTCACTGCATATGAAAAATATCACCGCCGGTCCTGTCATTTCTCTTGGTTGGCTCTCTAGACTCTGATTGCTTGCTCTGTTTTACTGTGTATTAAAGGTACATACAGTGGGGATCGAAAGTTTGGGCACCCCAGGTAAAAATTTGTATTAATGTGCATAACGAAGCCAAGGAAAGATGGAAAAATCTCCAAAAGGCATCAAATTTACAGATTAGACATTCTTATAATATGTCAAAAAAAGTTAGATTTTATTTCCATCATTTACACTTTGAAAATGACAGAAAACAAAAAAAATGGCGTCTGCAAAAGGTTTAGGCACCCTGCAGAGTTAATATCTTGTACTGCCCCCTTTGGCAAGTATCACAGATTGTAAACGCTTTTCGTAGCCAGCCAAGCGTCTTTCAATTCTTGTTTGAGGGATCTTTGCCCATTCTTCCTTACAAAAGTCTTCCAGTTCTTTGAGATCTCTGGGCTGTCTGTCACGCACTGCTCTTTTAAGGTCTATCCATAGATTTTCAATGATGTTGAGGTCAGGAGATTGTGAAGACCATGGCAAAACCTTCAGTTTACGCCTCTTGATGTAATCCCCCGTGGATTTTGAGGTGTGTTTAGGATCATTATCCATTTGTAGAAGCCATCCTCTCTTTAACTTCAGCTTTTTCACAGATGGCATCAAGTTACCATCCAAAATTTGCTGAAATTTTATTGCATCCATTTTTCCTTCTACTGGTGAAATGTCCCCTGTGCCACTGGCTGCAATACAACCCCAAAGCATGATTGATCCACCCCCATGCTTCACAGTTGGACAGAGGTTCTTTTCATTAAATTCTGTGCCCTTTCTTCTCCAAACGTACCTTTGCTCATTCCGGCCAAAAAGTTATATTTTAACCTCATCGGTCCACAGAACTTGTTTCCCAAATGCATCAGGCTTGTCTATATGTTCATTTGCAAAGTTGAAACGCAGATTTTTGTGGTGAGGACGTAGAAGAGGTTTTCTTCTGATGACTCTTCCATGAAGACTATATTTGTACAAGTATCTCTTTATAGTGGAATAGTGTACCACAACTCCAGTGTCTGCCAGATCTTTCTGGAGGGATCGTGCCGTCAAACGTGGGTTTTGAATTGCTTTTCTCACAATCCTGCGAGCTGTTCTGTCTGATATTTTTCTTGGTCTTCCAGATCTTGCTTTAACTTCCACTGTTCCTGATGACTGCCATTTCTTAATTACAATCCGAACAGAGGATATTGACATCTGAAAACGCTTTGCTATCTTCTTATAGCCTTCTCCAGCTTTGTGAGCGTCAACTATTTTCACTTTCAGTTTTCTAGACAACTGCTTAGAAGAACCCATGGTGCTGATTGTTGGGGGAGGGTCAGATGAGTCTGGGCATTTAAAACCTTTGAGATTGACATCACCGGGTCTTCCCAGACGATGATTGAGAACAATCCATGACACTGGCAGCTCTCAGCTTTGCAAAGGGGGCAGCGCATGCTAGAAATTCTGCAGGGTGCCCAAACTTTTGCAGACGCCATTTTTGTGTTTTCTGTAATTTTGAAAGTGTAAATGATGGAAATAAAATCTAACTTTTTTTGACATATTATAAGAATGTCTAATCTGTAATTTGATGCCTTTTGGAGATTTTTCCATCTTTCCTTGGCTTCGTTATGCACATTAATACACATTTTTACCTGGGGTGCATGGGCGTCCGCTGAACTTTTTCCAGGGGGGGGCATCATTTTACGGTCACCTATGCTCCGCTTCTTTGACAATGTCATGAAGGGGAGGGGCTTAGTCATTATCCCATAAAGCGCAGGCATGTGCCCATGATATGCAGCCTCACTGTGCTGATCAAATGTACAATACAGAGGGTGTACAGTATGTGTATATAGAAGGGGTGGATGGTATTGGTATATAGAGGAAGGAAGGTGGGTATATACAGCTCTATATACAGGACAGTAGATGTATATCTGCAGTCAGTGATGATGGAGGAATACAGGGAGGAAGATGGGTGTATATAGCTGTATACAGGACAGGACAGATGATGTAATCTTTCCTCCTATATCTGGCACCCCCCCTTCACTGATCATACCTGTATGCACTCAGCTGCCCCCCTCATCTGTATATATGTCAGCCCCCCTGTACACAAACAGCCTCCTCCCTTGACTTGTACTCACAGCCCCCACTTGTAAGGTCATGGTGGTCTTCCTTCTCCCAAGTCCTGTTTCCACATGTCCCTTTGAAAATACATTACAGGCAGCAAACAAACATGAGGGTGCACATACAGGAAGCAGCCAGTGAGAGTCAGCACAGCTACAGATGCGAGCATGGCAGACCCTTGCTGATTTCAGGGGGGGTCACTCGCCCCCCCTTAACCCTATGAGCGGACGCCCATGCTGGGGTGCCCAAACTTTCGATCCCCACTGTACAGGTATGGCAGTTTTTACATCGTTATGGTTTTGGACCAACTATGTATATACCATACCTGTGGGTGGCACAACACCGCACTAGATCACAGTGAGGACCACCATAAAAAAAGTAAGTACAGCTTTGAGGAAGAAACTCTGAACCATTACAGATTATCTGAATTTCTCCACTACCTTCATCTAATGCCGCGTAAACACGATCGGTTTGTCTGATGAAAACGGTCTGATGGACCGTTTTCATCAGACTAACGATCGTGTGTGGGCCCCATCGGTTTTTTATCCATCGGTTAAAAAACTAGGAACTTGTTTTAAAATTATCTGATGGTTAACTAACCGATAGAAAAAAAAAGATAGTCTGTAGGCACATCCATCGGTTAAAAATCCACGCATGCTCAGACTAAATTAGGGGACGGGAGCGCTCGTTCTGGTAAAACTAGCGTTCGTTATGGAGATAGCACATTCATCACGCTGTAACAGACAGAAAAGCGCGAACCGTCTTTTACTAACATAGAATCAGCTAAAGCAGCCCCAAGGGTGGCGCCATTGGAACTTCCCCCTTTATAGTGCCGTCGTACGTGGTTTACGTGACCGCGTTATGACACGATCGTTTTTTTATGGTGTGTAGGCACAGGTGATCATCAGTCAGCTTTATCGGATAACTGATGAAAAAATCCATCCGTCCGTTTTCATCGGATGGACCGATCGTGTGTACAGGGCATAAGTCAGTGGTCTCCAAATTGTGACCCGGATGTTCCTTACATTGGTAATCAGTGGGAAGAATGTTCCTTACATTGGTGATCAGTGAGAAGAATGTTCCTTACATTGGTGATCAGTGGGAAGAATGTCCCTTACATTGGTGATCAGTGAGAAGAATGTCCCTTACATTGGTGATCAGTGGGAAGAATGTTCCTTACATTGGTGATCAGTGAGAAGAATGTTCCTAACATTGGTGATCAGTGAGAAGAATGTTTCTTATATTGGTGATCAGTGAGAAGAATGTTCCTTACATTGGTGATCAGTGAGAAGAATGTTCCTTACATTGGTGATCAGTGAGAAGAATGTTCCTTACATTGGTGATCAGTTGGAAGAATGTCCCTTACATTGGTGATCAGTGAGAAGAATGCCCCTTACATTGGTGATCAGTGAGAAGAATGTCCCTTACATTGGTGATCAGTGAGAAGAATGTTCCTTACATTGGTGATCAGTGGGAAGAATGTCCCTTACATTGGTGATCAGTGAGAAGAATGGTCCTTACATTGGTGATCAGTGAGAAGAATGGTCCTTACATTGGTGATCAGTGGGAAGAATGGTCCTTACATTGGTGATCAGTGGGAAGAATGTCATCCTTACAGATAGCTAAAAAAATTATTGGTGTCAGTAGTTACTCATCTGAGAGGCAGAAGCTGCTCATTACTCAAGGAACCCCTAGCAACCTCTGGAGGAACCCTGGTAGGAAAAGGCTGTGGATGGTTGGAGAATTCCCTCAATGGCAATAGCACTTTCCAGTGAGTTCACACCAGCAAGGAACTACATTTCAGTGCTTGATGTCCCACTTTTATTTAAATCAAAAGTAAACATTTCCACAAAATAAATGGTTGCCCTTGCACTACTTCACATAAAAAAACAAAAACAACAGCCTCCAGGCTTGCTCCTGCAGCACCACTGCTCAGACCTCAAACTTATACCTTTTGCTGGACCCTCCAACCATTACACAGCACTGCTGTGCTCGTGTACACCTCTGTACCTCTTGCATCTCCATGCTGCACTCACTGTGCCTGCTCTCTCACCTGGGCCTGTCTCCCAGGTGGAGCCCCGAGCTATTGCCGGGCCCTAGATTATAAAGGCTTGCACACACAGCTTGCTGTTACTCAGTAAAACCTGGACACGGCATTAAAAAGCTTCTTCCTTCACAAAGCTCTTCAAAGTCTGTGGACTCCAGACTCCAGGCCGGGAAAGCTCTTCAAAGCCTGTGGACACCAGACTCCATCCAGGGCGGGAAAGCTCTTTGAAATCTGTGGACTCCAGACTCCAGGCCGGGGAAAGCTCTTCGAATCCTGTGGACTCCAGACTCCAAGCCGAGAAAGCTCTTTGAAGTCTGTGGACTCCAGACTAAAGGCCGGGTAAGCTCTTCGAAGCCTGTGGACTCCAGATGGGAAAGCTCTTCGAAGCTTGTGGACTCCAGGCCGGCAAAGCTCTTTAAAGCCTGTGGACTTCAGACTCCAGCCTGGGAAAGCTCTTTGAAGCTTGTGGACTCCAGACTCCAAGCCGAGAAAGCTCCTCGAAAACTGTGGACTCCAGACTCCAGGCCGGGAAAGCTCTTTGAAGTCTTTGGACTCTAGACCTCAAACCAGGAGTTACAAAACCCGGAGAAAACCAAAATACCAGTTTTCTCCACTCTATTTTTATATTTCAACCAAATGGCAGACCACTGTCACAGCTGTATTAGATAAAGGCCTTTGTATTATCTTCTGCCGCTGCAAAAACCAAGCATTCATTTTTCTTCTGCCCCTGTAGAAGTGTCCTTTAAGCTTTCAGGGCAATAAATGGCTTCCTTGTACGCAGTCATGCAGAATAATCATTAGACCTGTAATTAGAGATCATGGACCATTGAACCTACGACGGTGCCATATGCAGTCGTGTGGCTCTGCGTAGGTTAATGACACCAGATTGACGTGTCTCGGGCCGGCTAGAACTCGCCAGGCCGCAAATTATTGTGTGAGGAAGTTTTGGTGGTTGCACAGCATATATGAAAGCAGCAGCAGCATCCCTGGGAGCTTAGGAGCGTGACAGAATTGATCTGTATTGTAAATGACTCTGCAGCCTGTGAGGCGCTATTAATGTAAATATTGATTCATGTTCAGGCCAACCTAGAAACTTCCCACATTCCAAAAATGCAGAAATATGCGGAATAAATAGGAATTGTGGCTTATAAGCACGTCTTTGTTCAGACAATAGAAAGCCGAAAAACTGCTAAAGTATCAGTCACCGGCGCAGCCAATCGATGTAATGATTTTGTATGAGAGGTTGTCTGATAATTAGTGGAGATTTTAGTGGTATAAACCCGAGAAATGAGGGCAGACGAGACGTTACTCAGCTGGAGCTGCCAACCCACATACACAGACATTGAAGAGGACCGGAACTCATACATTGAAGATTTGCCATGCTTTACAAACTAGAAGCGCAGAGTGAGAGAACACACGGAGACAAATAACACAGAACCTGACTTTTGGGGGGGAGTTTGTTGGGGAACTTTAATATACCGGAGTGGTGCAGCAAAAGTAGGTCTACAAGTAGACTTCCAGGAGGACCAGGGAGGCCGGAATAAAGATCATGGTGTAGCAGTAAAACTCAGCCAGGGGTAAGCCCAGGACAACAACTCTGGACCACAGGGGTAAGTCCAAGATCCACAGGGCCACAATAGAAACAGCAATGAGAAGAGTCCAAAGCAATATGGCACAACAAAGAGAGAAGCCCAAGGAGCAGCAATATGGCACAGCATGGAGAATAGTCCACAGGGCAGCACTATGACACTGCAAGGAGAAAAGTCCACAGGGCAGCAATATGGCACTGCAAGGGGAAAAGTCCACATGGCAGCAATATGGCACTGCAAGGAGAAAAAGTACACAGGGCAGCAATATGGAACCGTAAGGTGAAAAATCCTACAGGGCAACAATATGGCACAGCCGAAATCCAGGAGGACCAGGGAGGCATGCAGAGTGACCATGATGTAGCGGTGTAACTCTGCTGGGGGTAAATCCAGGACAGTAAATGCTGGACAACAGGGGTAAGTCCAAGATCCACAGGGACAGGATAGGAACAGAAAGGAGAAAAGTCCAAAGGGCAAAAATATGGCACCACAAGGTGAAAAGTCCACAGGGCAGCGATATGGTGTCACAAAGTAAAAAGTCCACAGGGCAGCAATATGGCACCACCAGGTGAAAGGTCCACAGAGCAACAACATGGCACCACGCAAGGTGCAAAGCCCACAGGGCAGAAATATGGCACCATAAAGTGAAAAGTCCACAGGGCAGCAATATGGAACCACAGGGTGCAAATCCCACAGGGCAGCAATATGGCACCTCAAGGTGCAAGGCCCACAGGGCAGCAATATGGCACCGCAAGGTAAAAAGTACACAGGGAAGCAATATGGCACCATAAAGTAAAAAGTCCACAGTGCAGCAGAATGGCACATCAAGGTGCAAAGCCCACAGGAATGCAATATGACACCATAAAGTAAAAAGTCCACAGGGCAGCAATATGGCACCACAAGGTGAAAAGTCCACAGAGCAAAAATATGGCACCACGCAAGGTGCAAAGCCCACAGGGCAGAAATATGGCACCATAAAGTGAAAAGTCCACAGGGCAGAAATATGGAACCACAAGGTGCAAATCCCACAGGGCAGCAATATGGAACCTCAAGGTGCAAGGCCCACAGGGCAGCAATATGGCACCGCAAGGTAAAAAGTACACGGGGCAGCAATATGGCACCGCAAGGTAAAAAGTACACGGGGCAGCAATATGGCATCGCAAAGTGAAAAATCCACAGGGCAGCAATATGGCACCATAAAGTAAAAAGTCCACAGTGCAGCAGAATGGCACATCAAGATGCAAAGCCCACAGGGAAACAATATGGCACCATAAAGTATAAAGTCCACAGGGCTGCAATATGGCACCACAAGGTGAAAAGTCCACAGAGCAACAATATGGCACCACAAGGTAAAAAGCAAAAAGGCCAGCAATATGGCACTGCAACGTGAAAAGCCCACAGGGGAACAATATGGCACTGCAAGGGTAAATGTCCACAGGGCAGCAATATGGCACCGCAAGGTGCAAGGCCCACAGGGAAGCAATATGGCACCATAAAGTGAAAAGTCCACAGGCCAGCAATATGGCACATCACAAGTTGCAAAGCCCACAGGGCAGAAATATGGCACCGCAAGGTAAAATGTCCACAGGGCAGCAATAGGCTGTTGAACAAATGGGAGGCAGAGGTAGGCATCTTCTGGAGGCCCAGCCATAGTCTTGTATGTCTCCCCACACATACATGGGTTGGGAGATGTGCAGGGAGCATAGGGGCAGCTGAATTTTTTTCTTTTGTCTTGAATTCTTCCTGTAAAATTGCAGTGCACTTCCTGGTATGTGCGGGTGCCTAGCTGCTCCTCTGCCTAAAGCCTTAAGGGGTCCGGACGCCTGAATAGGAGGTCCATGGATGGATTTATGCAATGCATTAATCTATCCATTCTACATATAGGGGGATGGCGCCAGTACGCCCCTAATGGATGGGCCGCCCCTGCTCCCACTCAACTCAGAGCAGCACAGTAGGAGGGTTGTTAACCCTGCAGGCTCTGCTCGTGTAGCTCTGCCCTGAACTGGGAGTATCTCACCAAAACTGAAATTAAAGTTGCAGGGGATGCCCAAAATCTGACTCGTATCTTAGTGTATCTCGACTTTCTACTACTTTATCCACTTTCAGACAATCCCTAAAAACTAATCTCTTCAGAGAAGCCTATCTGGCCCCCACCTGACAACTGTACATTTATATTCTGCATCAGCCCACAGTTATTACCTATAACTGAGCAGGGCCCTCTGATCCCTCCTGTATTAAAGTGTACTGTAGTTGTACTGTCATGTTGTAAAGCACTTCAAAAACTTTTGGCGCCATGTAAATCCTGTATAATAATATGTACATACACAGATCCCCGTTCTGGCTCTCTGTGGAGCGATCGCGGGTGTTAGGCAGACATTGCGGCCGCCCGGCCACACGCATCGGTTGCGGCGCCGCGCCACCCCCCATATAGCTTCTTAACCTATTCAGCCCCTGAAGATTTTACCCCCTTCCTGACCAGAGTGCTTTTTCCAATTTGGTACTGCGTCGCTTTAACTGACAATTGCGCGGTCGTGCGACGTTGTACCCATACAAAATTTGCGTCCTTTTTCCCCCACAAATAGAGTTTTCTTTTGGTGGTATTTGATCACCTCTGCAGATTTTATTTTTTGCGCTATAAACAAAAGAACAGCGACAATTTTGAAAAAAATACACATAGGGGGTTATTTACTAAAGGCAAATCCACTTTGCACTTCAAGGGCAAACTACAAGTGCAAGGTGCACTTGAAATTGCACTGAAATTGCACTTGGGAGTGCAGTCGCTGTACAATCGAGGCGGACATGCAAGGAAAATAAAAAACAGAATTTTGGCTTGCACACAATTGGATAATCAGCAGAGCTTCCCCTCATTTCAGATCTACCCCTTACAGCGACTGCACTTCCAAGTGCTCTTTCAGTGCAATTTCAAGTGCACTTTGCACTTTTAGTTTGCACTTGTAGCGCAAAGTAGATTTGCCTTTTGTAAATAACCCCAAAAATCTATTAGGTGGATTCAGAAAGACTTAGGCTGGTGTATCAGTAGAATCTGCGTCTGAATCTAAGTCTGAATCTGCGCCGACGCAAATTTAAGCGTATTCTGGTAACCAGATACGCTTAAATTAGGCTCAGATACGAGCGGCGTAAGTGTCTTACACCGTCGTATCCTAAAGTGTACTTTTTAGGCTGACCGCTAAGTGGCGCTTCCATTGCGGTCGGCCTAGAATATGTAAATGAGTAGATACGCCGATTCACAAACGTACGATTGCCCGACGCAGATATGCCGTTTACGTAACGCACTTTCAGGCACTTTCAGGCCTAAAGTTATTCCATCAAATAGCTGGAATAGTAATGTTAAGTATGGCCGTCTTTCCCACGTCAAAATTTGAAAATTTTACGTCGTTTGCGTAAGTCGTCCGTGAATAGGGCTGGACGTAATTTACGTCCACGTTGAAACCAATACGACCGCGCGGCGTACTTTGCCGCAATGCACACTGGGATATGTACACGGACGGCGCATGCGCCGTTCGTAAAATACGTCAATCACGTCAGGTCACCCCCCATTAACATAAAACACGCCCCCTCAGCCAAATTTGAATTAGCTGCACTTACGCCCGCCCGATTTACGCTACGCCGCCGTAACTTAGCAGGCAAGTACTTTGTGAATCATGTACTTGCCTCGCTAACTTACGGCGGCGTAGTGTAAACATGATACACTAAGCCGCCGCAAAGTTAGGGCGGTCTATGTGAATCTAGCTATAGCACTTTTTTCTATAATAAATATCCCTTTTTTTTTTTTTTTTAACACATATTTTCCTTAGTTTAGGCAGATATGTATTCTTCTACATATTTTTGGCAATAAAAAAAAAAATCGGTGGTGCGTAACATAACGTTGTTTCGCCCAGCCGAGCCATGTTGCCGCAGTAAAACTGCGGCGGCTGGTCGGCGATTCATGCAGCCATGCCAACCTGCCACAGTAAAGCTGCAGCCAGGGCCGCCATCACAAATTTTGGGGCCCCTTACACTAGGGTGACCTGACATCCCCGGTTTCCGGGGACAGTCCCCGGATTGAGGACACTGTCCCCGGACCAAGTCTGTCCCCGTTTTTTTCCCCGGATTGGATTTGAACAGGGGCTGGGGCAATTTCAAAGACAGTCAGTGCAGAATAAAAAAAAATATTTGAATTAACCCCCCCCCCCACTCTGCCACTCCTACTAGCTTGGGGGGGGGTGTATTTTTTTCCATTATCTGTGCCCCTTTCTGATGATCATGTATTGGTCGGAGTGGAGGGAATCTTTTTTTCGTTTCAGGTGCATGCCCATTCAGCTCCGCTCGCATGTTCTTCTGCCTTGGCTCAAGTCCTGGCCAGCGGGCCTGCTTGCTTATCTCCTTGCCTTCCCTGGCGAAGTGATCTTCCTCCATCCAGTAGTAGCCGGGGACTAGAGAGTAAGAAATGACAGGCTGTGAGGCGAGTGGCGGAGGCGACGGGCAGAGAGTCGCTGATTGCCGCCATTACTAGTAAAAAAGAAATGTTCCCGGATTTCTTTTTAAAAATCTGGTCACCTTACCTTACGCAGCTTTGAGCCCCCTGGAGCAGAGAACCGGGAGAGGGGGGTGCTGCCACCGGAAATTTGATTAGTGGATGGTAGAGTGTCTCAAGTTGAGAAGCGGGGGAGGGCACACATTGAGAATGGGGGGGGGGGTCGCTGCCAATCGAGAAGCTGGGGGTCGGGGGGGCTTTGGGTGCTGACAAAAAAAAACGGGGGATGCCATCCGGGGCCTGGGGACCACCGGGCCTTTAGGTGCTGAAAAAAAAAAAAGATGATGCCATCCGGGCCCCTTAGAGGTCGAGGGGGGGGGGGGGGGTTTGGGTGCTGACGAAAAAGAAAAAAAAAGGGGGATGCCATCCGGGCCCCTGGGGACCACTGGGCTTACAGGTTTACTGCCTGTACCCCCCTGATGGCGGCCCTGACTGCGGCGGCCAGGCGGCAAGTAGTTAAATATTAGGGATGGCGGTACAACCCTATAAAAAGGGGCCGAGACTTGGATACCAATTATTAATTGCGGTTGTTCAGTGAACTGGAATTTTGATTGGATGCTTTTGTGGCAGGCCGCTCCAGCTGGTGACGGGGATGGTCCGGGGATGTGTGTGTCATCCAGATTGTTATCGGGTAGATTAGTTGGCTCCCTGCAATCTGGGCTGTTTAGCTGTAGACAAGGGGTTAATAGCTGAGCGAACCCTTTCACATCTGATTAATAAAGTGTAGTAGAGAGAGAGAGAGAGAAAGGTTCAGTCTGTGCCAACAACAAGCCGAGACCGGGAGCGGCCAACCAGTCCAGTGAACAGCCAAGAGGCTGAAGATTTGTTGTTGTCTTCTAATGATCCCTTCAAGGGTGAAACTGTTAATGTTTGTTTTCATTTCTTGCGAATAAATAATGCGGGCGAGGAGCCCCTAAAAAATGCAACTTGACATGTGGACCGCCTCCATACAAAACGCTCCGTTTCACGCCGATCCCTTGCGGCTTTTCGAGGAGTTTGAATGCATTCGACTTCTGGGTTTGCACGTGTTCTGCATTTAGGTTTGCCTGCTGAACCGCGGAAAACGACGAGTGCGCGCGTCTTCTGGAAACCAGAGGGTAAAATACAGGCTGCAACCCACAGAAACGCACCAACTGAAAACGTATCGGTAGACTTTTCCTGGCAGTTGAGGTTCCGTTTATCAAAGTCAGGCTTTTATGTATAATTTTATTCAACGGTAGATTGTGATTACTGATTGGACTTTAACCACTTAAGGACCGGACCAATATGCTGCTAAATGACCCAAGGGTTTTTTACAATTCGGCACTGCGTTTCGCTTTAACAGACGATTGCACGGTCGTGCGACGTGGCTCCCAAACTAAATTGGCGTCCTTTTTTTCCCACAAATAGAGCTTTCTTTTGGTGGTATTTGATCACCTCTGCGGTTTTTATTTTTTGCGCTATAAACAAAAATAGAGCGACAATTTTGAAAAAAATGCAATATTTTTTACTTTTTGCTGTAATAAATATCCCCCAAAAATATATATAAAAAATATTTTTTTTCCTCAGTTTAGTCCGATACGTATTCTTCTACCTATTTTTGGTAAAAAAAAATCGCAATAAGCGTTTATCGGTTGGTTTGCACAAAATTTATAGCGTTTACAAAATAGGGGATAGTTTTATTGCATTTTTATAAATTTTTTTTTTACTACTAATGGCGGCGATCAGCGTTTTTTTTCGTGACTGCGACATTATGGCGGACACATCGGACAATTTTGACACATTTTTGGGACCGTTGTCATTTTCTCAGCAAAAAATGCATTTAAAATGCACTGGGGTAGATTCAGTAACATTTGCGCAGTTTTTACGTAGGCGCAGGGCACCATTTTTGCCCTGCGCCCCCGCGAATTTTCTGCGCTACCCTCGATTCACGGAGCAGTAGCTCCGTAAATTGCGTGGGCGCTCCGGCAAAATGCCCGGCGTAAGCGGGCACAATTTAAATGATCCCGTAGGGGGCGGGAATCATTTAAATTAGGCGCGTTCCCGCGCCGAGCGTAGGGCGCATGCTCCGTCGGGAAAATTTCCCGACGTGCATTGCGGCAAATGACGTTGCAAGGACGTCATTTGCTTCGAAGCGAACGTGAATGGCGTCCAGCGCCATTCACGATTCACTTACGCAAACGACGTGAAATTTAAACCTCGCGACGCGGGAACGACTGGTATCCTTAGCATTGGCTGCCCCTGCTTTTAGCATGTGCAGCCTTACGCGAAACCCGACGTACGCAAACTACGTAAACTGCGTAAGCAGGGCTCGCGTAACGTTGTGAATCGGCGTTAGTATGCAATTTGCATACTATACGCTGACCACAACGGGAACGCCACCTAGCGGCCTGCGTAAGAATGCAGCCTAAGATATGAGGGCATAAGAGCCTTATGCCACGCATATCTTAGGCTGCAGTCGGCGTAACGAGCTCTCTGAATCAGGAGAAGTCGTTACGCCTGCGCAAGTAAGCAATTGCGCTGCGTTACTATGGTTACGCAGACGCAATTGCTTCTTGAATCTGGGCCACTGTTTATTGTGAAAATGACAAATGCAGTTTGGGAGTTAACCACTAGGGGGCGCTGTTGGGGTTATGTGTGACCTGAAGTGTGTTTACAACTGTAGGGGGGTGTGGCTGTAGGTGTGACATCGATTGTGTCCCCCTATAAAAGGGATCACACGATCGATAAAGCCGCCACATTGAAGAACGGGGAAGCTGTCCCCGTCCTTCAGCTCCGGGGACCGATCGCGGGTCTCCAGCGGCGATCGGGTCCCGCGGTCACGGAGCTTCGGACCCACGGCTGGACAATAGCACAGCACGTACCTGTATGTGCATGTGCCCAGCCGTGCCATTCTGCCAACGTATATGTGCAGGAGGTGGTCCTTAAGTGGTTAAAAATGCGGAAATGGTTGTATAATGTTTCAGGTCACAATACATTCATACACGTGGCGTCCCGTAAAAAAAACAACAACGCGTTGCTCCCCACCGTTCTACCTAAGGCGTGTAGGGATTTTCCCGATCATGTCGACTACACACACCAATTATTCCACATGCTTTCTCCTCGGCGTTCTCTCCCCGGGGACTCTTTAGACGCGCTCTTACTGAAGACTGTGCTTTCCCGTCAGTGTGCTTGGGACACGGGTGGGGAGATTTGACAGATTCATTGCTGCTGTCTACACCTTCAATCAATGAGCAGATTCCGGGGGTCTTCTAGAAGATCCTTTTTATAGATTACTGATTGGTTACATATTAAATCAGATCTACTCGGGTTGGCATCAGAAAACAAATTGGTGTTCATTTCAATTTAAAAATTCTCTTAGCTGGATTCAGGTAGGCGGGCGCAGCGTTAGGCAGGCGTAGCGTATGGCATTTACACTACGCCGCCGTAAGTCAGAGAGGCAAGTGCTGTATTCACAAAGCACTTGCCTCCTAAGTTACGGCGGCGTAGCGTGAATGGGCCGGCGTAAGCGCGCCTAATTCAAATGAGGATGTGGAGGGCGTGTTTTATGTAAATTACTTGTGACCTGACGTGATTGACGTTTTTTACGAACGGCGCATGCGCCGTCCGCGTACATATCCCAGTGTGCTCCATAAATATGCACTGATTACGGTATAAATGTGACTGGCAGGGAAGGGGTTAACACTAGGGGGCGAGGAAGGGGTTAAATGTGTACCCTGGGAGTGATTCCTACATAGGCTGTGTCCCTATGTACAAGGGACACAGCCATCGGTCTCCTCTCCCTGACAGGACGTGGATCTGTGTCTTTACACACACAGATCCACGGTCCTGCTCAGTTACTGGGCAATCGTGGGTGCCCATCGTGTTCCCAGTAACGCGGCGGGAGCGCGCGAGCGCCCCTTAGTGGCTCTAAAAGACGAGGACATCATATGACGCCCTGTCAGAACAATGGAGCTATCTTCCCGCCGTCAATTGACGGCGGCCGGTAGTTAAGTGAAGGCAGATAGTTTTGGCTTCCTTTAATGCCTAAACTGAGGAAAAAATGTGTTTTTATATATTTTTTGGGGGGATATTCATTATAACAAAAAGTAAATATTGCAATTTTTTCAAAATTGTCGCTCTATCTTTGTTTATAGCGCAGAAAATTAAAAAACGCAAAGGTGATCAAATACCACCAAAAGAAAGCTCTATTTTTGGGCAAAAAAGGACGTCAATTTTGTTTGAGTACAGCGTCGTACGACCGCGCAATTGTCCGTCAAAGCGACGTAGTGCCCAATCGCAAAAAGTTGCCTGGTCCTTTAGCTACAAAATGGTCTGGGGCTGAAGTGGGTTAAAGGTAAAGTTTTTATACTAAGTTGGGGGGGTGGACAGTGGGTGAAAGGTATCCCTGAGTGGGCCTTTGATTTTCTTATCCAGCATAGGCCGTAGCAGGGCTTGGCATTGCAGGGTTGCTCTGGAGAGATCCGGCAGAATCTTAACATCTGCACCATCAAAGTGGACCGTCCCCAGGCCTTCCAGATGATGGCTTTCTTGTGGGTATAGCAATGTAAACGACATACAGTATGATGTCCCACAGATTGGTTGACCTGGGACCAAGCGCCTGGTGCACTTGGTCCAATTCTATTGGTTTCGGAGGGGTAGTGTCCAGTACACAATGGAAGATGGCCACTACTGTGTCATGCAGATCTTCTGGACCAGTGGCTTTAGCGAGGCCTCTGAGCCACAAGTTGTGGTGACGGCTCTGGTTTTCCAGGTCCCAGGCCTTTAATTTTTGTCGGTTAAAGCGACGCAGTTCCAAATTGTAAAAAGTGCTCGGGGTAAAATCTTCCGGGGCTGAAGCGGTTAATTAACCACTTAAGGACCGCCTAACGCCGATATACGTCGGCAGAATGGCACGGCTGGGCACAATCACGTACCTGTACGTGATTGTTAAATGCCCAGCCGTGGGTCGCGGGCGTGCGCCCGCGACCCGGTCTGAAGCTCCGCGGCCGTGGGACCCGCGGACCCGATCGCCGCTGGAGTCCGGTCCCCGGAGCTGAAGAACGGGGAGAGCTGTGTGTAGACACAGCTTCCTCGTTCTTCACTGTGGCGCCGTCATCGATCGTGTGTTCCCTAATATAGGGAAACACGATCAATGACGTCACACCTACAGCCACACCCCCTTACAGTTATAAACACAGATGAGGTCACACATAACCCCTTCAGCGCCCCCTTGTGGTTAACTCCCAAACTGCAATTGTCATTTTCACAGTAAACAATGCATTTTTGATGCATTTTTTGCTGTGAAAATGACAATGGTCCCAAAAATGTGTCAAAATTGTCCGATGTGTCCGCCATAATGTCGCAGTCACGAAAAAAACCCGCTGATCGCCGCCATTAGTAGTAAAAAAAAAAAAGAATTATAAAAATGCAATAAAACTATCCCCTATTTTGTAAACGCTATAAATTTTGCGCAAACCAATCAATAAACGCTTATTGCGATTTTTTTTTTTACCAAAAATAGGTAGAAGAATACGTATCGGCCTAAACTGAGGAAAAAAATAGTTTTTTTTATATATATTTTTGGGGGATATTTATTATAGCAACAAGTAAAAAATATTGAATTTTTTTCAAAATTGTCGCTCTATTTTTGTTTATAGCGCAAAAAATAAAAACCGCAGAGGTGATCAAATACCACCAAAAGAAAGCTCTATTTGTGGGAAAAAAAGGACGTCGATTTTGTTTGAGAGCCACGTCACACGACCGCGCAATTGTCAGTTAAAGCGACGCAGTGCCGAATCTCTAAAAGTGCTCTGGTCTTTGACCAGCAATATGGTCCGGGGGTTAAGTGGTTAAAGCGACGCAGTGCCATAAAAAAATGGTCTGGTCATTAAGGGGGCAAAATCCTTATGGGGCTGAAGTGGTTAAAGTAACGCAGTGCTGAATAGCAAAAAATGGCCTAGTTATAAAGGGGGTAAAACCTTCCAGAGCTGAAGTGATTAAAAAATGTTAACTTCGCCAAACATCTGCCGTCTGCGATGTGTCCTTTTGTCGCTCTATTCTTGTTTATAGCGCAAAAAATAAAAACCGCAGAGGTGATCAAATACCACCAAAAGAAAGCTCTATTTGTGGGGGGAAAAAAACGCCAATTTTGTTTGGGAGCCATTTTGCACGACCGCGCAATTGTCAGTTAAAGCGACGCAGTGCCAAATCGCAAAAAGGGGCCTGGTCCTTTACCTGCATTTTGGTCCGGGTCTTAAGTGGTTAAGGGCCTAAATATGTGTGCAAAATCAGCTGGAGCAAAGATACAGCGCCGGCATTCTGCAGACAAGGACCGGTAAATGCTTCCTAATTTGGCATGGCATAATATGCAAACGTATTTTTCCTGTGTCAAAAACAATAAGCTGATTTGTTGAACGCAATTTCCTTTAAAACACGAGAGAAGAACTTCAGCTCCCAAAAAAAACGCAGCTACCAAAATTCGCTCCTAGCGGCGAAAATGATGCCACCCGGGGTCTGGAAACTCAGGATTTCAGTGGCTACTCTGAGCTGGCATTGGAAATGAGTATTCCTTTTTTCCTCTAAAGGCAGCGATAAGTCCAAGAGAGAGAAAGATAACGGAGAAAAGCTGCTAATTAATGGCCAATGGCTTCCAACAACTGAAAAGTAACTTTAATCATTTTAATTAATTGTACTTTAAAACGTTGCGGGGTCACCTGGGTGAGCACACTTTCATTGTCGCAGTATTAATATTATTCGGAGCCGCCGTTTGAAATATCTTTCTTCATTTCTGGTTTAGGCAAGGGACCCCGAGCTCCTCTATGTGGCATATCTCTAATGATGGATGATCTTAAATAGGTCCAATTGTTTCCCCTTAATTGGTAGTTTTGTCTGTATGGAAATGTCTTTGTCTTTCTTTTCTGAAAAGGCATAGGAAATTGGATTTTCCCGTAGGATTTTAAGCTTCACTTTTAGCACTTTTATGCTGTAACAGCCATATTTGACCTTACCGTAGTACCTTTTAATATTCTTATCTGGTCAGGATACTCTTAGAAACTGTCCATCACTTACACTATATTTTTAAAAGTATTGGGACGCCTGCCTTTACACGCACATGAACTTTAATGGCATCCCAGTCTAATAGGCAGATTCAGAGCGAGTTATGCCGGCGTATCAGTAGATACGCCGTCGTAACTCTGAATCTGCGCCGTCGTAAATTTAAGTGTATTCTGGAAACCAGATACGCTTAAATTAGGCTAAGATAATAGCGGCGTAAGTCTCCTACGCCGTCGTATCTTAGGGTGCAATTTTTTTCCGCTGGCCGCTAGGTGGCGCTTCCGTTGAGTTCGGCGTAGAAAATGTAAATGACTAGATACGCCGATTCACGAACGTACGTGCGCCAGTCGCAGTAAAGATACGCCGTTTCCGTAAGAGGTACTCTGGCGTAAAGATAAAGCTGCCCCTAGTTGGCCTAGTCAATGTTAAGTATGGCCGTCGTTCCCGCGTCGAAATTTGAAAATTTTACGTTGTTTGCGTAAGTCTTCCGTGAATGGGGCTGGACGTAATTTACGTTCACGTCGAAACCAATACGTCCTTGCGGCGTACTTTGGAGCAATGCACACTGGGATATGTACACGGACGGCGCATGCGCCGTTCGTAAAAAACGTCAATCACGTCGGGTCACCAATAATAATAATAACATAAAACACGCCCCCTCATCCTCATTTGAATTAGGGGCGCTTACGCCGGCCCCATTTACGCTACGCCGCCGTAAGTTAGGAAGCAAGTGCTTTGTGAATACAGCACTTGCCTCCTTGACTTACGGTGGCGTAGCGTAAATACTATACGCTACGCCGCCAGAAAGATGCGCCGCCGTACCTGAATCTAGGTATTAGTCCGTAGGGTTTAGTATTGAGTTGGCCCCGCCCATTTGCAGCTATAAATACTTCAACTCTTCTGGGAAGGCCGCCCACAAGGTTTAGGAGGGTGTCCAATGGAAGGTTTGACCGTTCTTCCATAAGAGCGTTTGTGAGGTCAGGCACTGTTGATGAGAAGGTCTGGCTCACAGTCTCCGCTCTTGCAAATGTCAGCTAATTTGCCGGGAGGGCGTCCATGGATGCGCGGCACGCTCTGTGATTAGCGAGTCTATGAGACTCAGCTAATCACAGATCGGCGGAAGGGGTTGATCCCGACCCCTTACCATGTGATCAGCTGTCAGCCAATGACAGCTGATCATGTGATATAAGCAGCCGTTAATCGGTCCCGATCAAGGAGAGTAGCCTGCTCATCTGTGCCACCTGTGCTACCTGCGAGTGCCACCTACCAGTGCACAACAGTCCTGCCTACCAGTGCCCACAGTGCTACTCATCAGTGCCCACAGTGCTACTCATCAGTGCCCACAGTGCCACCTGTCAGTGTCACCTACCAGTGCCCATCAGTGTCAACTACCAGTACCTGTCAGTGTCACCTACCAGTGCCCATCAGTGCCATCTACAGTATCAGTGGTACCTATCAGTAACACCCATCAGTGCCATCTTATCAGTGGCCATCAGTGCCGCCTTATCTGTGCCCATCAGTGCCACCTTATCTGTGCCCATCAGTGCACCCTATTAGTGCCCACCAGTGCAGCCTATCAGTGCCCACATATTAATGAAGGAGAAAAATTACCTGTATGTAAAACAAACTATGAAACATGATTTTTTTTTTTTTCAAAGTTTTCCAACTTTTTTTGTTTGGTCAGCAAAAAATAAAACCCCCAGAGGTGATTAGCCACTTCCTTACTGGGCACTTAAACCCCTTCCTGCCCAGAGGACTTTTTGCGATTCGGCACTGCATCACTTTAACTGACAATTGCGCGGTCGTGCGAAGTGGCTCCCAAACAAAATTAACGTCCTTTTTTCCCCACAAATAGAGATTTCTTTTGGTGGTATTTGATCACCTCTGCGGTTTTTATATAAACAAAAACAGAGTGACAATTTTGAAAAAATCAGTGCTATAAATATGCACTAATTACTGTATAAATGTGACTGGCAGGGAAGGGGTTAACACTAGGGGGTGAGGAAGGGGTTAATGTGTACCCTAATATTAGTGTTCTAACTGTGGGGGAAGGGGGGTGACTGGGGGGGGGGTGACCGATCTGTGTCCCTATGTACAAGAGACACAGATTCGCCTCCTCTCTCCCTGACAGCACCGCTGTCTGCGAGAGCCGGGAATGAGAGATGATCTCATATGTAAACATATGAGATCATCTCTCATTGGCCGCACAGATCGCTTAGGAAACGGCCGCTCCGATTGGCCGTTCACGGCGATCTGTGACTGGCTGTGTCCAAGGGAGACGGCCAGCACAGCAGTCGCGGGGAACATGCAAAGGGGCGGCCGTAAAAAGACGGCCTGTTAGAGATTGGGAGCCGCGCTGCGGCCGTACAAAGTCGTACGGCCGTCAGCAAGTGGTTAAATACCACCAAAAGAAAGCTCTATTTGTGATAAAAAAATCATAAAAATTTTATTTGGGTACAGCGTTGTATGACCGCGCAATTGTCATTCAAACTGCGTCAGCGCTGAAAGCTGAAAATTGGTCTGGGCAGAAGGGGGGTTTAAGTGCCCGGTAAGGAAGGGGTTAAACTGATTTCTCAACAAAGCAAAGCATGGATGGACGGGGGAGTTTTCTTTGAATTTAAAAAATCGAATCGCGTTCTTAGTTTGTGGCGCTCATGTGCCGCGTAGTTCCGCTTTATTATGTTTTTTTTATAGGGATGCCTTCCATCTGCTGCGGCCTTTTTGGAGGCTTCACTTGGGCAGAAGTGTCTGAGGAAGGAGATCGGTTTGTAGTCTGTTTTGCTAAACTACAATTTAAATTCATCGCTCGCTACTACTTGGACTGGTGCCAGTGAGCTCTGTTGATCACATTTCCACTGCTTGTCAGGAGTCTGCAGTAAATTCCAGCTCTCCCCTGCTAGGATGGCGGGACGTGTAGTGACTGACTGATCGGGAAAACACCTGTGGAAAGTTTTTCACAAATTTGAGAACGGTTTGGAGTGTACTGTATATCAATGGCGGCTGGTGGCAAAAACTAACTGAAAAATGCAGAAAAAAAACCCCATCAATTGCAGCCTCACTGTGCCCAACAAATTTTTCCACTGTGCCCATTAAACGCAGCCACTGTGCCCATCAAATGCAGCCACTGTGCTCATCAAATGCAGCCACTGCACCATCAAATGCAGCCACTGCGCCATCAAATGCAGCCACTGTGCCCATCAAATGCAGCCACTGTGCCCATCAAATGCAGCCACTGTGCCCCATCAAATGCAGCCACTGTGCTCATCAAATGCAGCCACTGCACCATCAAATGCAGCCACTGCGCCATCAAATGCAGCCACTGTGCCCATCAAATGCAGCCACTGTGCCCATCAAATGCAGCCACTGTGCCCATCAAATGCAGCCACTGTGCCCATCAAATGCAGCCACTGCGACCCATCAAATGCTGCCACTGCGACCCATCAAATGCTGCCACTGCGACCCATCAAATGCTGCCACTGCGACCCATCAAATGCTGCCACTGTGCACATCAAATGCAGCCACTGTGCCCATTAAATGCTGCCACTGTGCCCATTAAATGCTGCCACTGTGATCCCCCCCCCCCCCGCCCCTGCTCGCCGCCTGCCCGGCACTTACCCGGTCTTGGTGGGGCAGCTGGTGATGGCGGCGAGCGGTGTCCTCCATGCTCCTCCATGTCTTCTCCCGTCCTCTCCTATAGGCGATTGGACGCCTGATAGGTGTCCAATCACAGCGCCTGTCGTTTCAGCCAATCAGGTGATGGGTAACAGACCCGAGCACCTGATTGGCAGGGCGGCGGTTCAGTTTTAGAAAAACGATTGTTCATTCGCTGTTCTAACACACCTGGGTGAACTGTGAGCGCCAAGCGTTCACATGTCACCTTTTTTTTACGCCTATTAGAGCCTATGGCTCTAATCGTGCTTTGAAAACACCCCCAGCCGCTGTAATTCAGGCGCCCGGTGCCCAAAAAGGGTTTGGGTGCCTGAATAGGGGGTGGCAGCGGCGGCCATGGATAGATTCATGCAATGTATGAATCTATCCATTGGTGATAGAGGGGGTGGACACACCGCCACTGTTATATCTATTGACCTTTTTTCGCGGACACACTTTTATAAAAAGGTGTACCGCGCTAGATCATCAAACTATGCGAACAGCAGCGACAAAACCATGAGATATCATCATAGTACACAGAAAATCAAAATACAAAAAGCCGCACTTATTCAAAATGAACCACAAAAAATGTTTTATCCAAACGGTAAACCAGTGATTACACAAGTGAAAAAGTGATGTGATTGAATAAAAAAGGAAACAAGTAATTTTCTAGCAAAAAATACTGATTTTTTACTTGTAAACATCAAATGTCAGAAAAAGGCTCGGTCGTTTACCGGGGAATGTTAGTAAATGTGTAAGCCTTGAAAGAAAACAAGGATTTAATGATAATTTAGAGTAGATGTAACAGATATGGGGCCAGATCCACAGAGCGAGTACCACGGCGTATCTACTGATACGCCGGCGTACTTTCAAATTTCCCGCGTCGTATCGTTGTTTTGAATCCTCAAAACAAGATACGACGGCATCTGGGTTAGATCCGACAGGCGTACGTCTTCGTACGCCTTCGGATCTAAGATGCAATTCTTTGGCGTCTGCTGGGTGGCGTTCCCTTCGTTTTCCGTGTCGAGTATGCAAATTTGCTATTTCCGACGATCCACGAACGTACGGGCAGCCGGCGCATTCCTTTACGTTGTCTCTTTTTTCGGCGTATAGTTAAAGCTGCTATTTCGTGGCGTACTCAATGTTAAGTATAGCCGTCGTTCCCGCGTATACTTTTAAATTTTTTTTTTGCGTAAGTCGTTTGTGAATCGGAATGGACGTAATTTACGTCCAGGTCAAAACCAATGACGTCCTTGCGACGTCATTTAGCGCAATGCACGGCGGGAAAAATTTAGGGACGGCGTATGCGTAGTTAGTTCGGCGCGGGGACGCGCTTCATTTAAATGAAACACGCCCCCCCTACTAGCCGATTTGAATTAGGCGCCGTTACGCCGCGAGAGATACACTACGCCGGCGTAACTTACGGCGCAAATTCTTTCTGGATTCGAAGCATCAAAAAGTAAGTTACAGCGGCGTAGCGTAGCTCCCATACGCTGCGCCCATGCAATTCTACGTGGATCTGCCCCTAACTGTGTATCGTAAAAATTTGCTTTCTTTCTTTTAGTAAATACTGTTTTCACTTATTTTTGTTCTTTTTTTTTTTCTTTTTTATCTCAGCATCGCTGATCCCTTCCTGACTATCTGCAGCCACTTCCCGTATCCATGCTTCCTCCTAAGTGGTGGCTTCTTCAATGTGACGAAACATGTCGGCACAATTGCCTATAGACTTTACCATGAGCCCATGTGGCATTGGTATAGATGACAAAGGAGAGCACAGGAACAGATCGTCTATATGGCAGGAACAAGGATGCCTAAAGAAGGATCTTCATGGCAGGATCGCCAGGTATTATTTAAATGAAAGCTGTGGATTTAAACAGATTGCAGTTGACTTTTTAAAATTATATTAATATCATTAAAGATTATATGAGATTTTAGTAATTGTGTTCACATCTATTTTAACCACTTCAGCCCCGGAATTTACCCCCTTCCTGACCAGAGCACTTTTTGCGATACAGCACTGCACGGTCGTGCGACGTGGCACCCAAACAAAATTGGCGTCCTTTTTTCCCAACAAATAGAGCTTTCTTTTGGTGGTATTTTATCACCTCTTCGATTTTTATTTTTTGCGCTATAAACAAAAGAAAGGCGAAAATTTGGGGGAAAAAGGCAATATTTTTTACTTTTTGCTATAATAAATATCCCCCAAAAATATATAAAAATATATATTTTTCTCAGTTTAGGCCGATACATATTCTTCTACATATTTTTGGTAAAAAAAAAATTGCAATAAGCGTTTATTGATTGGTTTGCGCAAAAGTTATAGCGTCTACAAAATAGGGTATAGATTTATAGCATTTTTTTTTAATAATTAGTTTTTTTTATTAGTAATGGCGGCGATCTGCGATTTTTATCACGATTGCGACATTATGGCAGACACATCGGACACTTTTGACACTATTTATACAGCAAACAGTGCTAACAAAAAAATGCACTGATTACTGTGTAAATGACACTGGCAGGGAAGGGGTTAAACCCTAGGGGGGCGAGGAAGGGGTTAAGTGTGTCCTAGGGAGTGATTTTAACTGTGGGGGGGTGGGCTACCACTGACATGACAGCGATCACTGCTCCCGATTAAGGAGGAGCTCCGGCGGGTTCGCACACCCCACGTGCAGAGCCCGCAAGGAAGTTGGCACTGCGCTAATCACAGGCAGTGAGATATTTCCCGATCTCCACACCTGCGCATCGGGAAATGTCTCCCTGTCTGTGATTAGCGCAGCGCCGACTTCCTGGCGGTCTCTGCACGTGGGGTGTGCGAACACGCCGGAGCTCATCCTTACTCCCGATGACAGGGAGCAGTAGATCCCTGTCATGTTGCTAGGCAGAACAGGGAAATGCCTTGTTTACATAGGCATCTCCCTGTTCTGCAGCTCCGTGACACGATCACGGGTCGCCGGCGAACATCGAGTCCGCGGACAGGGCCTCTGATAGAAATCATGGGGCCTCGTACAGCCTACCTAACGGGGGCCCCCTTTAGCCCCACCCCTGGTCCTCCCCCTGGTCCCTCCTTCAGCCCCACCCCTGGTTCCAGACCCCGCCTTGAAACAAGATGTTCGGTCATGCCTGGAGAATTAATTTTAATTTTTTCTACATTAATTCGTTCTCTGTTCAGATGGTGGCCGGGCCCGGTACAACAGGGCCAGCTGTACTGGCCTATCAGCAGCCCTGTCCGTGGGTCCCACGTGCACGGTCACAGAGCTTGTGGCGGCGTGCGCGCGCCCATAATGCCGGGATTTAAAGGGGACGTACCTGTACGCCCATTTGCGCAGCCTTGCCATTGTGCTGGCCATGTGCTGGTCGGCAAGCGGTTAAATCGACGCAATGCCGTAGCACAAAAAACGGCCTGGTCATTAAAGGGGGGGGGGGGGGGGGTCTTTCGGTCCTTAAGTGGTGTCCTAAGAGAAAAAAAATTGTGCTTTTCCAATCGGATAATATCAGATAAACTGTTGAACTCTCGAAAGCTCTGTACGAACGATCGGATTATCATACGATTGCTTCGAAAGTGGTATTTTTCATTTTCTGATCGTGTGTTTGGAGTCCATTATTAGATTCTCTTCTGTTCAGGGTTTTTAAAGTGAAGGTCTGATCGGATTTGATTGAGAACATCTGTTGGCATTATTGCTTCTCATTTTGTAATGTATCAATGTACGAATGGCAGATTTCATTGTGAGAGATGTCCAATATAATCAATATAATCAACAGAGAAGTAATTATGGAAGTGAAGTAATTATGCAATGTTTGGGGAAAGCTGTCCTATGGCCCTAAAGTAAAGCCGGGATAATTGCTGTGCATTGTACCATTTAACCACAGAAAATGTGAATGTGGAAGATAAGGAAAGATAAGGAAAAGGTTAGAAAGAAAATGAGAAACAATAAGCAGAACTGCAGACGCACGAGGAGTCAGGCCTAAGTATGGAAGGAATTGCTTGTTCGAAAAATACACAATATTACCAAAAGTTTTGGGACACCTGCCTTTACACGCACATTGGGCCAGATCCACAAAGATCTGCCTATCTTTAGGCAGGCGTAGCGTAACTAAGATACACTACGCCACCGTAACTTAGCGTAGTTTCCGTGGGCCATATTCTTATACATCTAAGGCGGCGGAACGTATGTAATTTACGTTACTCCGCCGCAACTTTAAGTTGCAAGTTCCTTGATTCACATTGATGCGTAAAGTCCACCCGCGCAAGCCATCCTAATTCAAATGATCCTGGCAGGGGGCGTGGATCATTTAAATTAGGCGCGCTCCCGCGCCGATCGTAATGCGCATGCTCCGTCGGGTAAATTACCCGACGTGCATTGCGCTAAATGACGTTTTACGGACGTCATTTGTTTTGACTGTAACGTAAATGGCGTCCAGCGCCATTCACGGACGACTTACGCAAACGACGTTAAATTTTGAAATTTTGACGCGGGATCGACGGCCATACTTAACATTGAGTACGCCACCTAGGGGGCATCTTTATCTTTACGCCGCGTATCGCTTACGGAAACGACGTTAAAACACTACGGCGGGCAAGCGTACGTTAGAGAATCGGCGTGACTAGTCATTTGCATATTCTACGCTGACCGCCACCTAGCGGTCAGCGTAAATATTGCAGCCTAAGATACAACGGCGCAAGCCGTCGTATCTTAGGCATGTTTAAGTGTATCTCAGTTTGAGAATACACTTAAACATAGGAAACGGACTTACGTAGGCGTATCTGCTGATACGCCTACGTAACTTGTTTAAGAATATGGCCCCGTATCCTGAAAGAATTTGCGCCGTAAGTTACGGCGGCGTAGTGTAAATGTGTCGGCGTAAGGGCGCGCAATTCAAATGGCTAAGATGTGGGCGTGTTTTATGGTAATTCATCTTGACCCCACGTAAATGACGTTTTTTTTTTAACGGCGCATGCGCCGTCCGTGGGGGTATCCCAGTGCGCATGCTCGAAATCACATCGCAAAGAGTCAATGCTTTCGACGTGAACGTAATTTACGCAAAGCCCTATTCGCAAACGTTTTACGCAAACGACGGAAAATTCTACGCTGGCCCGACATCTATACTTAACATTGCGTACGCCTCATGAGGCAGGGGTAACGTTACGCCGGAAAAATCCTTACGCAAACAACGTAAAAAAAATGCGCCGGGCGGACGTACATTTGAGAATCGGCATATATAGCTAATTTGCATACTCTACGCGGAAACCAACGGAAGCGCCACCTATCGGCCAGCGTAAATATGCACCTAAGATCCGACGGCGTACTAAGACGTACGTCAGTCGGATCGAGCCCACATTCAGGCGTATCTTGTTTTGTGGATACAAAACAGACATACGACGGGGCATCATAGAACTTATGCGGCGTATCAATAGATACGCCGGCGTAAGTTCTTTGTGGATCTGGCCCATAAAATTTAATGGCATCCCAGTCTTTTGCTGGCCGCACACTATACAAAAAATTGTCCGAACCCATTTTCGAAAAACGAACATTCGGCCGTGAGAGCTAACGATGGTGCCATCATGTAATGACGGATGAATCGTTCAGGGGACATAAATGAATACATTTTTTGTTTGTTTTGTTACATATACCTAGTGCAAACGGTTTTGACGGGAAACACGTTAATCTGCAACTCTGCCCCTTTCTCTCTCTCTGCTCTCTCTACTGCAGCCCCCTGCTGGCTCATACCCTGGCCTCTGTGCTGGGGACTTCCTGTCTCTGGGGTGGAGCCTTGAACTACTGTCAGGCCCTTAATTATGATGACTGTGCACACCTGCATACACAGCCGGCTGGTTTTACGGTAAGACCTGGACACAGGGTTAGAGGATTCATCCCCACCCAAGACTCTTTGTAGCCCCTGGACTCCAGAACCCAATCCAAGAATTACAAAACCTAGAGAACACTGCTCTGCTCATACAAGCCATTCTGGAGCTTCTTACTCGGCATCCTTCAGAACTCTGCGTGTCCTGTACCTCTTTTTACACCATGACAGGGCCCAGCACTGTCACAAACCATATCTAAAGTACGGTAGGTCTAACCCCTAAATAGATGATGGTTTTGCTAAAGAAAGTGGTGTAATAGTGGATATACTAATCATGTATGGTGACTCTCAGTCCTTCACTATTTTTATGTAATAAATGCTGCCCCCCAGACCCATTCAGCCTTTGACCTGGGTCCAGCTCTCATCCCTGTTGGTCATCCAATCAATATATGTGTTCTGTAACTGGCATACCCACCCATAAAGCCTTACTCTGGGATAAAAATAATTTTTTACCCTACTTTACTCCGACCCCCCTCCCCCCCCTAACCCATCCTTACCCTCCTTACCTAGTGAAGGTAGATATACTCTGCCTGCCCTAAGATGACCACCAAAGTCACATGGGGTACCAGCATCCAATCGGATAGCTGCCTCCCTGTGACCGAGGAAGCCATAGAGCAGGGATATGCAATTAGCGGCCCTCCAGCTGTTGCAAAACTACAAGTCCCATCATGCCTCTGCCTCTGGGTGTCATGCTTGTGGCTGTCAGAGTCTTGCTATGCCTCATGGGAATTGTAGTTCTGCAACAGCTGGAGGTCCGCTAATTGCATATCCCCGCCATAGAGGAACTAGGTTCCTTTCGACTTTCTCCTCCACTTGCATTGCTGCTGTGGATAAACGCCACCTGCAGTGGAAACAATAGACTGCACCTGCCTGCATACTCACCTAAGTAAAAGATGGAGTTGCGCTGAAAAAACTGTGTCTTATGCAGATCGCCAGTGAAAAAATAACAAAAAAGGAAGTCCAATGAACAATCTAGAGGATTTCTTCAGATGTGCATAAAGATATATAAAAAAGGTGATGTGGTAAACAGTTCAGTGTAAAAACAACTTGTGAAAACGTGTTCCAGCAAAGGAATGTAGAAAACACAAAATTAGTCCAGGATGCCTGGTGTTGCAGACCCTTACCAGAGTTAACCACTTAACCACCAGCCGCCGTCTACAAACGGCGGCAAGGTGGTTGCTTAACTGGGGGTCGCCGTTCTGAAACGGCGCCCACCAGAAGCAGTAATGCGCGCCGCCTCGGGCGCGCACACAGAAAATTCTGTGCGCGCCGGGTCTATGAGACCCGGCGCTACACAGATCACGGTAACTGACCGGCAACGCCGGTCTTTTACCATGTGATCGCGCCGTCCAATGACGGCGCGACCACAGGTAAACAAACCGGCGTCATCTGATGACGCCGGTTCCTCCCTCCTCTCGCTGTACCGATCGGTACAGTGTGAGAGGAGAGCGCGGATGGCAGCAGCAGTGTGGGATGGATCTGTGACTATTGCAGTCACAGATCCATCCATCCCTGCTCAGCCATCCCTGCATTAACCCCTGCAATACTCTGCCTTCCCTGCGCAATACTCTGCAATGCTCTGCCTTCCCTGCGCAATTACTCTGCAATACCCCCTGCGCAATACTCTGCAAAACACCCGCGCAATACTCTGCAAAACACCCGCGCAATACTCTGCAAAACACCCGCGCAATACTCTGCAAAACACCCGCGCAATACTCTGCAAAACACCCGCGCAATACTCTGCAAAACACCCGCGCAATACTCTGCAAAACACCCGCGCAATACTCTGCAATACCCCCGCGCAATACTCTGCAATACCCCCGCGCAATACACTGCAATACCCCCGCTCAATACACTGCAATACCCCCGCTCAATACACTGCAATACCCCCGCGCAATACTCTGCAATACCCCCGCGCAATACTCTGCAGTACCCCTTGCGCAATACTCTGCAATACCCCCGCGCAATACTCTGCAATACCCCCGCGCAATACTCTGCAATACCCCCGCGCAATACTCTGCAATACCCCCGCGCAATACTCTGCAATACCTCCGCGCAATACTCTGCAATACCCCCGCGCAATACTCTGCAATACCCCCGCGCAATACTCTGCAGTACCCCCTGCCAGTACTCTGCAGTACCCCTTGCGCAATACTCTGCAATACCCCCCGCGCAATACTCTGCAATACCCCCCGCGCAATACTCTGCAGTACCCCCCGCGCAATACTCTGCAGTACCCCCCGCGCAATACTCTGCAATACCCCACGCGCAATACTCTGCAATACCCCACGCGCAATACTCTGCAATACCCCACGCGCAATACTCTGCAATACCCCACGCACAATACTCTGCAATACCCCACGCACAATACTCTGCAATACCCCACGCACAATACTCTGCAATACCCCACGCACAATACTCTGCAATACCCCACGCACAATACTCTGCAATACCCCACGCACAATACTCTGCAATACCCCCCACACAATACTCTGCAATACCCCCGCACCATACTCTGCAATACCCCCCACACCATACTCTGCAATACCCCCGCACCATACTCTGCAATACCCCCCACACAATACTCTGCAATACCCCCCACACAATACTCTGCAATACCCCCCACACAATACTCTGCAATACCCCCCACACAATACTCTGCAATACCCCCCACACAATACTCTGCAATACCCCCCACACAATACTCTGCAATACCCCCGCACCAATACTCTGCAATACCCCCGCACCAATACTCTGCAATACCCCCGCACCAATACTCTGCAATACCCCCGCACCAATACTCTGCAATACCCCCGCACCATACTCTGCAATACCCCCGCACCATACTGTGCAATACCCCCGCACCAATACTCTGCAATACCCCCACACCAATACTTTGCAATACCCCGGCCAATACTTTGCAATACCCAGAAAATACTCTGGGGAAAAAAATGTGTTTTAACCACTTCCCGCCCACGTCATATGAGGTCCTTGACTTTGTGCAGGGATATCTAAATGATGCCTGCAGCTACAGGCATCATTCAGATATCATTTTTTTCAGCCGGCGATTCTCTACACCATAAGAACGATCATGGCGGCTGTTCCGCCTCTTGATCGTTCTTACGGGAGGCAAAAAGGGACGTCCCCACTCCCTTCGCCCTCCGGTGCTTCTTCTGACTCACCGCTGCGATCGAAGCCAGGATCGTTTTTTTTCTTGTTTTTTTTCAGGCTTCCCAGCCTAGAGGTGAGATGTGGGGTCTTATTGACCCCATATCTCACTGTAAAGAGGACCTGTCATGCTATATTCCTATTACAAGGGATGTTTACATTCCTTGTAATTGGAATAAAAGTGATCAAAACATTTATTTTTGGGGAAAAACGTGTCAAACTAAAATAAATTAAGTAAAATGAACAATAAAAATAAAAAATAAATATTTAAAGCGCCCCTGTTCCCGCGTGCTCGTATACAGAAGCGAATGTGTACGTAAGTCCCGCCCACATATGAAAACTGAGTTCAAACCACACATGTGGGGTATCGCTGCGAACGTTAGAGCGAGAGCAATCATTTTGGCCCCAGACCTCCTCTGTAACTAAAAACATGTAACCAGTAAAAACATTTAAAACGTCACCTATGGGGATTTTTAAGTAGCGAAGTTTGGCGCCATTCCACAAGCGTGTGCAATATTGAAGGGTGACATGTTGGGTATCTATTTACTCGGCGTAACTTCGTCTTTCATATTATGCAAAAACATTGGGCTAACTTTAATGTTTTTTTTTTTAAAAAGCACAAAACTGTTTTATTTCCCAAAAAAATGCGTTCGAAAAATTGCTGTGCAAATACCATGCGCGATAAAAAGTTGCAACGACCGCCATTGTATTCTCTAGGGTCTTTGCTAAAAAAGCATATATAATGTTTTGGGGTTCTATGTAATTTTCTAGCAAATAAATGATGATTTTTACATGTAGGAGAGGAATGTCAGAATTGGTCTGGGTGTTCCAGAACGCCTGATGGTGCTCCCTGCATGTCGGGCCTCTGTATGTGGCCACGCTGTGTAAAAGTCTCACACATGTGGTATCGCCATACTCGGGAGGAATAGCAGAATGTGTTTTGGGGTGTAATTTGTGGTATGCATATGCTGTGTGTGAGAAATAACCTGCTAATATGAAACTTTTGTGGAAAAAAAACAAAAAAAAAAAAAACCTTGATTTTGCAAAGAATTGTGGGAAAAAATGACAACTTCAAAAAACTCACCATGCCTCTTTCTAAATACCTTGGAATGTCTTCTTTCCAAAAAGGGGTCATTTAGGGGGTATTTGTACTTTTCTGGCATGTTAGGGTCTCAAGAAATGAGAGAGGCTGTCAGTACATCGGGTGTGATCAAATTGATCAATTTTCAGTAATTGGTACCATAGCTTGTAGACCCTATAACTTTCACCCAGACTAAATAATATCCAAATTTTTTTTTTTTTTTTTACCAAAGATATGTAGCAGTATACATTTTAGGCCAAATTTATGAAGAAAAATTCATTTTTTGCAAAATCTTATAATAGAAATGAAGAAAAATTCATTTTTTTACAAAATTTTCGTTCTTTTTTCATTTATAGCGAAAAAAATAAAAACCGCAGAGGTGATCAAATACCACCAAAAGAAAGCTCTATTTGTGGGAAAAAAAGGACAAAAATTTCATTTGGTTACAGTGTTGTATGACTGAGTTATTGTCATTCAAAATGTGAGAGCACCGAAAGCTGAAAATTGGTCTGGTTATTAAGGGTGTTTAAGTGCCCAGTTGTCAAGTGGTTAATGATCCACAGGATCAAAACGAGCGGATAGCCATACACCTGGGCTAGACAGGGAAACGGATCCACAGCCAGACACAGACACCCGATGATCCAGCAATGGTGAGCAACCAAAAAAAGAACAAAGCTCCAATAGTGTGATATTGTATGGTAAAAAGGTAAATACCCCAAGTGACTGGCAAACGGACAGTGTGACATAAACCTCCACCTCAGAACACACTGGTCCTTACCAGATTCATGTGAATGAAGGGCAAAGAAATCGTGGAAGATGACTATGCAGCTGTTGTAGGGAAACCTCACGTCCAGCAATTTTCAGAAAAGCACTCAGGGCAATGGTCCAACCATCAAAGAAAAAAGGCCACAATGGTGTGATATCGTTTGGTAAATTTAATAAATAAAATATCTCACTTACAGGTTAGTAGATAAATGTCAGCAGACAAACAAAGTTACGACCGGTACGAAACTGTTCCTCACAAGCGGTGACGTCAAACACGCCTCCTCCCCCTAAAATAAAAAATTGGAAAAAAAACTGCTGCTATGAGATCATCATGTACCCCAGCAGAAAACTGGGGGTATGGATGGTCGTTTCCAACGCGTTTCAAATGCTTTTAGTAATACATCCTTCTTCAGGGAACATTAGCAGTGAGGTTTTTCTGAAAGATGAAATATAAGAAAATACATATATACAGTGAAAATACTTGTTACCAGACACAGACACTGCAGCATGTGGACAATAGGGGGGAGGAAATGGGAGGCTCAACATGCAGGGGGGAGGAAAAGGAAACTCACCCTCTCCCAAGCTTGGAGTGCCCAGATCGTCCCCAGAGAGCCCGTGTGTGCGCCGGATCCAATGCGGCCAAGTCAGATGGTATGCTCAATGCCCATAGGTCTCCCCCACTCCCAGAGGGCTCCAAGACCATGAGGGGTGTGTGAAATAACAAACGTATCCACATAAAAAGTGTCAGCAGCCAAGAATGGATATGAGGTATCACAACTGAGGGAAAATTTGGTGCTCTTTTGTTTCACTCTGTGTTTTGTTGCTGGGTATTGGTCTAATGACCTTTTGTGTCTATTTAAATTTTCCCTCAGTTGTGATACCTCATATCCATTCTTGTCTGCTGACACTTTTTATGTGGATACGTTTGTTATTTCACACACCCCTCATGGTCTTGGAGCCCTCTGGGAGTGGGGGAGACCTATGGGCATTGAGCATACCATCTGACTTGGCCGCATTGGATCCGGCGCACACACGGGCTCTCTGGGGACGATCTGGGCACTCCAAGCTTGGGAGAGGGTGAGTTTCCTTTTCCTCCCCCCTGCATGTTGAGCCTCCCATTTCCTCCCCCCTATTGTCCACATGCTGCAGTGTCTGTGTCTGGTAACAAGTATTTTCACTGTATATATGTATTTTCTTATATTTCATCTTTCAGAAAAACCTCACTGCTAATGTTCCCTGAAGAAGGATGTATTACTAAAAGCATTTGAAACGCGTTGGAAACGACCATCCATACCCCCAGTTTTCTGCTGGGGTACATGATGATCTCATAGCAGCAGTTTTTTTCCAATTTTTTATTTTAGATGTTGACATACTACTGTGAAGTGTTTATTCTTTGACTATTTTTGTAATACTATTTTGTAATAAATTTCTATATTTTTATGACCCAGTTGTCACCATACTTGTTGTTGCCCTAAAAGTCCCACCTCCTTTAGAGGTATCCATTTTTTGTATTGACATAGGGATGTTGGCAACATTATGCCTCTATACATGAGCCAAATCTTCTTCATCACTTATTGTATTAGATAAGCGCACTTTTTTCCTTTACCATACTCACCTAAGTGCCCAGTCCAGATTCAGAGGTTGTTGTCCTTTCCCTCATTAGTGGATCCCACTGGAGACCATCCAATCAGAGGTGTCCACATCTCACAGGCAGTGACATGGAGACTCAAAGAAGTAAATAGAAGAGGAGATATTTAGGCAGGCAATGTAACATGATCGCAGCTTCCGGTAAGTTAAAGGTAACGTTTTTATACTAAGTTGGGGGGGGGTGGACAGTGGGTGAAGGGTATCCCAGATTGAGCCTTTGATTTTCTTATCCAGCATAGGCCGTAGCAGGGCTTGGCATTGCAGGGTTGCTCTGGAGAGATCCGGCAGAATCTTAACATCTGCACCATCAAAGTCCCCAGTGCCCAGGCTTTCCAGAGGATGGCTTTCTTGTGGGTATGGCAATGTAAACGACATGTGATGTCCCACAGCCTGTTCGGATTGGTTGACCTGTGACCAAGCGCCTGGTGCACTTGGTCCAATTCTATTGGTTTCGGAGGGGGTAGTGTCCAGTACACAATGGAAGATGGCCACTACTGTGTCATGCAGATCTTCTGGACCAGTGGCTTCAGGGAGGTCTCGGAGCCACAAGTTCTGGTCTTCCAGGTCCCAGGCCTTTAATTTTCATATACATGGGCACCGGATTCATCAGCAACTTGGTACCTTGCTGGGAACAACTCTCTAGATCCCTTACAGTCTAAATTTTGCCCAAAATTGAAACTCAATAAAAACTGCCCTACTAAAACTCACTAACGATTTACTAATTGCAAAAGCCACTACTTCATGCTAATCCTATAACACCTTTCTGCTGCATTCGATACAGTTGACCTCCTGCTTATCCTCAAAAAACTCCACTCCCTTGGCCTCCTAGACTCTGCTCTTTTGTGGTTCTCCTCCTACCTGTCACCCACTACTCTATCTCCTCCTCTCCTCCTCCTGTTTCCATAGGATCTCCCAAGGCTTTTTCTCTGGACCCCTCTCTTTTCTATGTACACCCCCCTCCCTAGGTCAATTGATAACCTCTAATGGCTTCCAATACCATCTCTATGCCTATGAGATCCCTATCTATCTCCCCCGTCCTCAGTTCACCCCTTCAGTCTCTTCATGCCTCGCTAACTTACTAAGCGACATATCAGTATGGATGTCACACCACTCTGTCTCCCTTTTATATTGTTCTTGTAATAATAATTCATAATAATATAAATAATAATTTCAGTTGCTCAGTTTGTTGCTTCAGGCTGCTTCTAAATTGCATTGAGCTACTTAGAGTTGCATTTACATTGATTTGTATGGTGTTCAGACACTAAAACCTGAGTACATAAGCCCTTGGCCGTTCTCTTCTAAGGTGGTGTTGTTTTGGAACTGAAGACTTTAAAGTGGAATATAAAAAAAAAAAAATAATATTTAAAGCAAACTCCCCCATCCATCCATGTCTCCATGCTTCTTTTTTTTTTTTTTTAAATCACTTAGAAAAACAGCCCCTAGCTTTTCTGTCCATCTTGGGTAAGGGCATGTAGGCAGGTTGCCTACAGAAGTGTTTTTCTTTTTTTAGAGGCTGGGCCAGGCTGGAGGAGGAGGGGGTAGAATTAATGTCTGTGCTGCTGTTTCTGGACTTTTTGGATCCAGCCTACCCACCGGTGACATAAATATGGGCGGAGACTGGGTATGGCATGCTGGAGGGGGGGGGGGGCACATAAAGTAAGATATACATGCCATGACTCCTGTGGAGGAGGACTGCTGTGCCATGCAGTCCACTGGAGGCACCGGGATTCTGGAGGACAGCCAAGAAATGGGACATGCTAGCTATGGACTACCGCCTGTAAAGGTATGCCTGGACAGTCAACTAGCTAGGGATAGATGGTGTTCTTCTAATGTTAATGTTTATCTGAAGACTTTTAGTTAAAGTTGCCTCAACTGTTCCAAGCCTTGTCAAAAGAACTTGGGTCAGTAAAGAACACACGGGGTATGAAGCCCTATGACAGATCTACTCGGTGCAGAAAACAGAAGGAGTAAAGCATGTTCATAGAGGATAGGCGTTTACAAAAATATTGCAGCTTTTGGAAGGTATTGTCCCCCATAATAGCTAAATACAAAATAAACAATGTGTTGGGACTTTAAATATTGTCAGGAACCATAAACCAGGCAGAGACAGAAAATGCAGTTAAAATCGCACCTTTAATGTAATCGCAAAAACAACAGTAATATTCAGGAACATAGCCAAACACAGAAGCCAGGGTTTGGAAGCCAGAGCGGGTAATCAGATGAGCCAGGATCAAGGGAACCAGAAGTCATTGTTGTCAGGAGCCAAAAATCAGGAGATGAAATCAGAAGAGAAGTCAACTGGGCCAAGTCATTAACAGGAATACACTGGAGATGTTGACCACACGAGGGCACAGAAGGGAATGAGTAAAGTTGTTGAAATAGCCAAAAGGGACTGGCTGCAGGCTGGACTAATGAGGCAGGTATTGGTAACCAGGTAAGTCACTGTGGAAACAACGAATGGCTGGTAATTTACCGACAGCTGAGCAGCCTCTGTGCACTGAAAGAAAGATCTGCTAGTAAATGGCAGGAGCCCAGCCCTGGCAAATATACATCCCAAGAATATACAAACACCAGAAGATTTTTTTATTATAAAAAAATAAGTAGCTTTATTGTAACAATTTTAAAAATATGTTGGGTAAAAAAACTTTAAAAATCTCAGTGTTTTCAATGTAGAGTCCATTATCCATTACAATGTATGACTCCTACCAAGAATAAATGAGTCACCATCTAAACATCAATGCATTTCATGGGATCCGCTGCTTCATCAGGACCATGGGTTCATCAGGACCATGGGTTCATCAGGACCACGGGAAGGAAGGAGTTAAAAAAAGCATGCATGCGGTCCATGCTAGTGCTTGGCGGGACCCCAATTCTGTTAATGGGAGTGAGGTAACCGAGCTACGCTGGACGGATGGTGTGCCCCTCCTTAATGCGTTGTACATCAGCAAAGATGTGTGGTGACCCGGGACGGTACTTCCAGAGGAACTTCGTACATGTGATTACTGCACATAGTGTTACGGCTCATTTCTAAGTCTACCTTAATGTTAGACATTTTTACATGGCTGCAGTCCCCGTCTGTTCCAGGGCATTGGTGAGCGCATACACTGTGAAAGGTACCCCCATGTGCTGGGCAAGTGGCCCCTCCCACAGGCAACTATTTACAGGTTGTTGATTTTGAACTCAACAGGTTAACTGAAAGAGTGACTCATTCAATGTGGGGACACAGACTGTTAGGTGTTAATGTCGTCTGTTGTGATGTAAATGAATCTAGTATGGCTTCTAAGGGTCTTCCATTGTGTTGTGCTAATTGACCCTGTATTGTGTGAAGGTCTATTCATGATAATGTGTGTATTGCAAGTTAACAGACAGTCTAAAGGCCAGAATGTCTACTAAAAGAATGTGTATTGTATAGCAGGAGAGAGAAGTCGGGATGTCTACCTTGAAAGGCCGTATCTCGGAGTCACCTTGTCTGGGTAAATGATTCATTAATTAGCTCATGTAAATTATGTCAGAGATGGTGCCAGAATGTCTACCAAAAAAGATGTGTATTAGGCTCATTGTGTGATGATGTGGGTGGAGTTGAGTCATTGTTTATTTTGGTTACTAACTGTATTATAAGAGTCTGATTTTCTCAATTTTGTTTGGCAGCCGCGTTGCACGACCGCGCAATTGTCAGTTAAAGGGACGCAGTGCCGAATCGCAAAAAGTGTCCCGGTCTTTAAGCTGCATAATGGTCCGGTCCTTAAGTGGTTAAGTGACGCAGTGCCGAATCTGAAAAAATGGCCTGGTCATTAAGGGGGAAAAACTTCCGGGGCTGAAGCGGTTAAACATAGTCCATGGTGATTGAGAGAGTTTAGTTCCACTTTAAAACATCGAAAAATCTTAGCCGCTGTGCTAATGCCGACAATATTTGCAAATGCTCAGTCTATGTTTACTCGCTGTAAATGTCGCTTGGCATTGACACACTGTGCCATTGGACGGAATGTAACGCTTTTCAAGCCAATCCATTACCTCCCACTGAGTCTGACTTTCTGCATGCCCTTTGGATGTTTTAGCTAAACTAAGAGTCCTTTGCTGTACAAAACTCCCACAGTCCCAACAATCCTTTAGTATCGACGGCGTTGGCTATATTCCGGAACATTCGACGAGTGTGTGTAAGCGGAGCAGAGTGTTATTGAACTTTGAGGACTTTTATTCTGCTGTGTTGTGGCTTTTAAGAATACTGTACCTGCTTATATCGGGACTCTTGTCGTCGGCTAACTCGGGTTTCGGTAATTTGCCGACGTCTCATGTTTCTGTATTTCACGTTTCAAGGGCATACAATGCCTTGAAAAAGTATTCATACCCTTTGACATTCTTAACATTTTGTCACGTTACAACCAAAATCGTAAATGTATTTTATTGGGATTTTATGTGATGGACCAACACATAAGTGGCACGTAATTGTGAAGTGGAAGGAAAATGATAAATGGTTTTCAAAATATTTTACAAATAAATATGTGAAAAGTAGGGGTGCAACGGATAAAAAAACTCACGGTTCGGATCGTTCCTCGGATCAGAATCACGGATCGGATCATTTTTCAGATCACCACCATATAAAGTCCCCACTGTAATATCCACGTCATCTCCCCCACTGTAATGTCCACGTCATCTCCCCCACTGTAATGCCCATGTCATCTCCCCCACTGTAATGCCCATGTCATCTCCCCCACTGTAATGTCCACGTCATCTCCCCCACTGTAATATCCACTCTCCCCCACTGTAATGTCCACGTCATCTCCCCCACTGTAATATCCACTCTCCCCCACTGTAATGTCCACGTCATCTCCCCCACTGTAATATCCACGTCATCTCCCCCACTGTAATGTCCATGTCATCTCCCCCACTGTAATGTCCACGTCATCTCCCCCACTGTAATGTCCACGTCATCTCCCCCACTGTAATATCCACGTTATCTCCCCCACTGTAATATCCACGTCATCTCCCCCACTGTAATGTCCACGTCATCTCCCCCACTGTAATATCCACAGTCATCTCCCCCACTGTAATATCCACGTCATCTCCCCCACTGTAATGTCCACGTCATCTCCCCCACTGTAATATCCAATCTCCCCCACTGTAATGTCCACGTCATCTCCCCCACTGTAATATCCACTCTCCCCCACTGTAATATCCACTCTCCCCCACTGTAATGTCCACGTCATCTCCCCCACTGTAATGTCCACGTCACCCCCCACTGTAATATCCACTTTCCCCCACTGTAATGTCGCTGTCATCTCCCCACTGTAATATCCACGTCATCTACCCCACTGTAATATCCACAGACATCTCCCCCACTGTAATATCCACAGACATCTCCCCCACTGTAATGTCCACGTCATCTCCCCCACTGTAATGTCCATATCTCCTCACTGTAATATCCACATCACCCCCCCCCCCCCCCCACTGTAATATCCACATCTCTTCGTCAGCGCGCCGCTCTGGGGAGCTCACCTAGGCTGCTGACGCCAGGTGTACCAAGATGGCCGCCACTCAGGAGCTAGGCCAAAGCTGTGGCCTTTTCTATGGCCACAATCTGCGAATTGGGTGGTGTGCCGATCCGAACGTGGCAACCCGTTCGGATCACAGATCAATGATGATCCGTTGCACCCCTAGTGAAAAGTGTGGGGGGGGGGCATTTGTATAGCGCCCCCCGGAGTCAATACTTTGTAGAACCGCCTTTCTCTGCAATTACATCTGCAAGTCTTTTTGAGGATGTCTCTACCAGCTTTGCACAGAGGAAGAGTAGGGATACATGTGTGCCAAGTTGGGGGTCCAGGGGGCCTATGGCTGGCCGGTACCTGGTCCCCAAAGTCCGGGAGATCAGGCGCAAAAAGGTGACTCGAGTATAAGCCGAGGGGGACATTTTCAGCGCAAAAAAATTGCCGAAAAACTCGGCTTATACTCGAGTATATACGGTACATATGTAATATCCTTAATCAAGTTTGAAGCGCCCCACTTTATATTTTTGTATATATTTATTATTATAATGCAATATTCAGTTCAACAAGATACCTGAATCACCCACCTATAGTCACAGCCAAAGATTTTATTCTTCATTTTTCATGATAGTCTATATTATTATTTTATGTCCTTGTGAGGGCAGGCCGTGACGCTGTATTAATCTCGTCAGTGTTTTGGGCCCGGAAGGCTCGGAGCCGGAGGTCGAGTCCTCCTCGGGACTTCAAAGAGGCGAACGTTTCTCCAGAGTCGTGTTTTTTATCTAGTTGTACACGGGGCTATGTCAGGAGAGACTGACAGGAAGACATTGAAATCCACGATTTATTGCACAATAAGTAGAAATCCTTCAAAGGTATGAACTCTCCTAGGACCTTCTCTCATCTGTCTGATGTGGTCAGAGGTGCCTCACGGCTGATAACACAAAGCCGAACGTCCAGCTTTAACCACTTAAGGACCGGACCAATATGCTGCTAAATGACCCAAGGGGTTTTTACAATTCGGCACTGCGTCGCTTTAACAGACAATTGCGCGGTCGTGCGACATGGCTCCCAAACAAAATTGGCGTCCTTTTTTCCCCACAAATAGAGCTTTCTTTTGGTGGTATTTGATCACCTCTGCGGTTTTTATTTTTTGCGCTATAAACAAAAATAGAGAGACAATTTTGAAAAAAACGCAATATTTTTTACTTTTTGCTATAATAAATATCCCCCAAAAACATATATACAATTTTTTTTTTCCTCAGTTTAGGCCGATACGTATTCTTCTACCTATTTTTGGTAAAAAAAAATCGCTATATTGTCTATCAATTGGTTTGCGCAAAATTTATAGCGTTTACAAAATAGGGGATAGTTTATTTATTTTTATTTTTTTTACTACTAATGGCAGCGATCAGCGATTTTTTTCGTGACTGCGGCATTATGGCGGACACTTCGGACAATTTTGACACATTTTTGGGACCATTGTCATTTTCACAGCAAAAAATGCATTTAAATTGCATTGTTTATTGTGAAAATGACAGTTGCAGTTTGGGAGTTAACCACAGGGGGCGCTGTAGGAGTTAGGGTTCACCTAGTGTGTGTTTACAACTGTAGGGGGGTGTGGCTGTAGGTCTGACGTCATCGATCGAGTCTCCCTATAAAAGGGATCACTCGATCGATGCAGCCGCCACAGTGAAGCACGGGGAAGCCGTGTTTACATACGGCTCTCCCCGTTCTTCAGCTCCGGGGAGCGATCGCGACGGAGCGGCTATAAACGAATAGCCGCGCCGTCGTCCCGGATCGCTCCCCGCGGGAATCCGACCACCGCATGTAGCGCGGGGGGGTCCCGATCGGACCCCCGACCCAAGTTTAGGCAGGGACGTACAGGTACGTTGATGTGCCTGTCCGTGCCATTCTGCCGACGTATATCTACATGCGGCAGTCGGGAAGTGGTTAAGAAGACCACAGCGATCTCTTCGGCCTTGTTATATCACTCCATCAGAGGCACCGTGGTGTCATCTCTCTCTACCTTCATACACCGGCCTTAAAAATAGCACCGGCCGGGCTGACTAAATGACTTTCATGTCAGAATAAGGTGCGGGGGGCCAGGATAGTCAATTTTTATGCTAAAATTTGGAGGAATTTTAATTTAGAGGGATGATGGAAATCCTGCCTAGAATGCTTTCCGTAGAATTATAAAGAGATCAGGCACAATCCTCAGAGCAAACAAGGAGAGTCTGTCACACTTCTTCTGTATCTCATTACAATGGATGGTGGAGACAGGTCTGTGCAAGCTGTTCTTTTATTAATGCCCCTGTCCTGCTTGGTATAAAGCAAAAAAATAAATAAAAATCCAGCTTGTACAGTAAGGAGAGGTAACTTTCTCACCTAGGTAGGCCTGAAAAAAAAGAAAATTTTGAAAAATGAGGAGAAAGAAGCTACAGAGACACCAAGTATTGACTACTGTCATTATTGCTCCTAAATTAGGTCATCATTTGCAAAAAGCCAAGACTTTCCAGCAGTGGCTTCCATTTTTACAGATGAGTGATTTGGAAGAATGAAGAATATCAGTTCGGATTATTGTGATCCCGGGGTCTGTTCATTGGGGGATAATCCCCTAATTCTCCAGTCATTTTCAAATAGACGATGCCAAGCCAAGATACAATACTAGACACACCAGGGCCCGGATTCACAAACACTTTACGCCGGCGTATCTATTGATACGCCGCGTAAGTTAAAAGATGCGCCGTCGTATCTATGCCCTGTATTCAGGAACCTAGATACGCCTGAAATATGGCTTCAGCCGACCGACGTAAGTTGCCGTACGCCGTCGTATCTTAGGCCTCGTACACACGGACGGACTGTCCGCTGAAAAAGGTCCGCCGGACCGTTTTCAGCGGACAGTCCGCTGCCGGATTTCTGTTTGAAGGTTGTACACACCATCAAACAGAAATCCGCGCGGACACGATACGCGGTGACGTGGCCGCCCTGCCGCCGCGCAGATTGCGCGGCCCTGGAAGGTCAATGCTTCCACGCATGCGTCAAATCACTTCGACATGCTAAGAAATTTTTGTCTGCTGGAAAACGGTCGGCTGGACAAATGTCCGCTGGAAACCTGTCCGATAGGCCGTACACACGACCGAACATGTCCGCGGACCAGTTTCAGCGGACATGTTCGGTCGTGTGTACGGGGCCTTAGTTGCATATTTACGATGGCCGCTAGGGGCGCTTCCGTAGATTTACGCATAGAATATGCAAATGAGCTAGATACGCCGATTCACAAATGTACTTCCGCCCGGCGCATTGATATAGGTCGTTTACGTAAGGCTATTGACCGGCGTAAAGTTACCCCTGCTATAGGAGGCGCAGGCAATGTTAAGTATGGACGTCGGAACAGCGTCGAATTTTCCGTCGTTTGCGTAAGTCGTACGCGAATAGGGCTGTGCGTAAGTTACGTTCACGTCGAAAGCATTGAGTATTTGCGACGTGATCCTGAGCATGCGCACTGGGATACGTCCACGGACGGCGCGTGCGCCGTTCGTTCGGCCCCTCATTTGCATGGGGTCACGGTTCATTATAATAAAACACGCCCACTGCCAACCTACTTGCTTACGCCGGCCCATATACGCTACGCCGCCGTAACTTAGGGCGCAAGTTGTTTCTGAATACGGTACTCGCCACTCTAAATTACGGCGGCGTAGCGTATATGAGATGCGCTACGCCCGCATAAAGTTACGCCATTCTTTTTGAATCCGGGCCCATTTCTACGCTTGGTTCACACCTATGTGTTTGTAGCCCTTAGTTGCTACTAATAACTAACCTCCACCATATCACCCTGCTGCCAGACCCCCATCTATCAGCTCAGAGACAATAAGCAGTCATTTAAGTTGTTTTGTTTTTGTTTATTGGGGGATATAACTTGTTTGGGGGAAAGGGAATATGGGATACCCATAGAACAGGGGTGTAAAGCTCAGTAACATTGTGGGCCGCATCAGCATTATGATTGTCCCCAAAAGGGCCGGTTGTATCTGTGAGATTAGATGTCCAGCGCATCCCCTCCCCTTTACATGAGATGTCAAGAGCCCCCCCACCATCAGAAGTTGAGTCCCCCACCCTCCCTTACATCACAGTGCACCCCCCTTTCCTTATGCTGCTACTGGGAAGAAGCCGGATGCATTGCTTAAAAGCAGAAAGTAATGCCGCGTACACACGACCGTTTTTCATGATGTAAAAAATTGAATTTTTTTTTATGTCATTAACCACTTAAGCCCCGGACCTTTAGGCAGCTAAATGCCCAGGCCAGGTTTTGCGATTCGGCACTGCGTCGCTTTAACAGACAATTGCGCGGTCGTGCGACGTGGCTCCCAAACAAAATTGGCGTCCTTTTTTTCCCACAAATAGAGCTTTCTTTTGGTGGTATTTGATCACCTCTGCGGTTTTTATTTTTTGCGCTATAAACAAAAATATAGAGCGACAATTTTGAAAAAAATTCAATATTTTTTACTTTTTGTTACAATAAATATCGGGCAAAAACATATCTTTCTAAAAAAAAAAATTTTCCCTCAGTTTAGGCCGATACGTATTCCTCGACCTATTTTTAGTAAAAAAAATCGCAATAATCGTTTATCGGTTGGTTTGCGCAAAATGTATAGCGTTTACAAAATAGGGGATAGTTTTATTGCATTTTTTATTAATTATTATTTTTTTACTACTAATGGCGGCGATCAGCGATTTTTTTCGTGACTGCGACATTACAGCGGACACTTCGGACAATTTTGACACATTTTTGGGACCATTGTCATTTTCACAGCAAAAAATGCATTTAAATTGCATTCTTTATTGTGAAAATGACAGTTGCAGTTTGGGAGTTAACCACAGGGGGCGCTGTAACATTTAGGGTTCACCTAGTGTGTGTTTACAACTGTAGGGGGGTGTGACTGTAGGACTGACATCATCGATCGAGTCTCCCTAATAAAAGGGATCACTCGATCGATGCGCCGCCATAGTGAAGCACGGGGAAGCCGTGTTTACATACGGCTCTCCCCGTTCTTCAGCTCCGGGGAGCGATCGCGAGGGGGCGGCTAGAAACGAATAGCCGCGCCGTCGTCCCGGATCGCTCCCCGAGGCTTACCGACCGCCGCATGTACCGGGGGGGGTCCTGATCGGACCCCCGACCCACGTCAAGCAGAGCACATACAGGTACGTACATGTGCCTGTCCGTGCCATTCTGCTGACTTATATTTACATGAGGAGGTCGGCAAGTGGTTAAGGACCCCTTCACGCCGATACATGTCGGCAGAATGGCACGGCTGGGCACAATCACGTACCTGTACGTGTCTCTTTAAGCCCAGCGGTGGGGTCGCGACCCGGTCCCAAGCTCCGTGACTGCGCCCGCGGGACCCGATCGCCGACGGTGTCCCACGATCGGTCACCGGAGCTGAAGAACGGGGAGAGGTGAGTGTTAACACACCTTTCCTGTTCTTCACTGTGGCCGTGTCACTGATCGTCTGTTCCCTGATATAGGGAAAGACGATCACTGACGTCACACGTCCAGCCCCGCCCCCCTACAGTTAGAAACACACATGCGGTCACACTTAACCCCTGCAGTGCCCCCTAGTGGTTAACTCCTAAACTGCAATTGTCATTTTCACAGTAAACAGTGCATTTCTATAGCACTTTTTGCTGTGAAAATGACAATGGTCCCAAAAATATGTCAAAATTGTCCGAAGTGTCCGCCATAATGTCGCAGTTATGAAAAATATCGCTGATCGCCGCCATTAGTAGTAAAAAAACAAAATATTAATAAAAATGCCAATAAAACTATCCCCTATTTTGTAAACACTATGGACTAGATTCAAGTAGCCCGCCGTAAGTTTGTGCGGGCGTAGCGTATGTTATTTACGCTACGCAGCCGCAACTTAGTCGGGCAAGTGCAGTATTCACAAAGCACTTGCTCCGTAAGTTGCGGCGGCGTAGCGTAATTCAGCCGGCGTAAGCGCGCCAAATTCAAATTTGCAAGAGGTGGGCGCGTTTTATGTAAATAAACATGACCCCACGTAAATGACGTCTTTAACAAGCGGCGCATGCGCCGTTCGTGAAAGAATCCCAGTACGCATGCTCGAAATCTTGCCGTAAATCGTCAATGCTTTCGACGTGGACGTAATTTACACAAAGCCCTACTCGCGAACGACTTACGCAAACGTAAATTTTTCAAAATTCTACGCGAGAACGACGTCCATACTTAACATTGCGTACGGCTCATAGGAGCAGGAGCAACGTTACGCCGGAAAAGCCTTACGCAAGCGACGTAAAAAAATTCTGCCGGGCGCACGTACGTTTGTGAATCGGCGTATCTAGGTCATTTACATATTCTACGGCGAAAACTACGGAAGCGCCACCTAGCGGCCAGCGTAAATATGCACCCTAATATACGACGGCGTAAGAGACTTACGCCAGTCGGATCTTAGCCTAATTTCGGCGTATCTTGCTTTCTGAATACAGAAAGAAGAGACGCCGGCGCAGCTTTGAATTCACGCCGGCGTAAATCATTGCTGAATCCGGCCCTATAAATTTTGCGCAAACCAACCGATAAACGCTTATTGCGATTTATTTTTTTACCAAAAATAGGTAGAAGAATACGTATCGGCCTAAACTGAGGAAAATGTTTTTTTATATATATATATTTTGGGGATATTTATTATAGCAAAAAGTAAAAAATACTGCATTTTTTTCAAAATTGTCGCTCTATTTTTGTTTATAGCGCAAAAAATAAAAACCGCAGAGGTGATCAAATACCACCAAAAGAAAGCTCTATTTGTGGGGAAAAAAGGACGCCAATTTTTGTTTGGGAGCCACGTCGCACGGCCGCTTCAATTGTCAGTTAAAGCGACGCAGTGCCGAATCGCAAAAAGGGGCCTGGTCCTTTACCTGCATTTTGGTCCGGGGCTTAAGTGGTTAACCTGCATAATTGATAAAAAAAAAAAAAAAAAACTATTAGCACTTCTATTTCTAAAAGCATTCTTTATTTACAGCATTAGCCTAAAACTTTTGCACAGTGCTGTATGTATTTAAAAAATAAATAAAAAGGGTATTTAATCCGTGTGCCTAGAGCTTTTACCTTAATGCAATGAGTGAATACAAATGAAGAGACTTTATCAATCACACACACGCTTATAAATTAGGTAAATTAATTTGTACAGCAGGAAAGCAAAAGAAAAATAAATAAATGCGGCTATCGCGGTTACATTTGATTGTGGGCAGACATGTCTTGGAAAAGCTTGGGACCGCCAAGGGGGGGGAAGGACTGCACTACGTACTGCGAATACGAAAGGTTAAGTGTATCTAGCAAGTGACATTTTAATGTAGTGCACAAGATTAGTTTACGGAGATGTGAGATTTGTGCTAATTCCAACAAAATAACTCTGTGTTGCTGGTCTGCAATGTATTACCATGTTTGGCCCGGATTCAGAAAGCCCGGCGTTACTTTGTGCGGGCGTAGCGTATCTCAGATACGCTACGCCGCCGTAACCTAGTGAGGCAGGTTCTGTATTCAGAAAGAACCTGCGCCCTAAGTTACGGCAGCGTAGCGTATGAGGGCCGGCGTAAGCCCGCCTAATTCAAAATAGGAAGAGGTGGGCGTGTTTTATGTTAATTCAGTGTGACCCCACGTAAATGAAGTTTTTAACGAAGCCGTTCGTGGACGTATCCCACTGCGCATGCTCCAAATTACGCCGCAAAGCCTCATTGGTTTCGACGTGAACGTAACTTACGCAACGCCCTATTCGCGGACGACTTACGTAAACGACGCAAAATTCGACGCTGGCCCGACGTCCATACTTAACATTGGATACGCCTCATATAGCAGGGGTAACTTTACGCCGGAAAAAGCCTTACGATGTTAAAAAAATGCGCCGGGCGGACGTACGTTTCTGAATCGGCTTATCTACCTAATTTGCATATTCTACGCATAAATCTCCGGATGCGCCACCTAGCGGCCAGCGTAAATATGCAACTAAGATACGACGGCGTAAGAGACTTACGTCAGTCGTATCTTAGCCAAATTTTGGCGTATCTTGCTTTCTGAATACAGAAAGGAAGATACGCCGGCGCATGCTAGAATTTACGCGGCGTATCAATAGATACGCCGATGTAAATTATTTCTGAATCCGGGTCTTTATCTTTATATGTTTCATGTATCTCATGTCAAGTACACGCCTGTTTAGTTTGAATGTACCTTTTGCTTCTGTAATAACTCTGTATTAATCTTTGACCTTTTAATATAATATACAAGTAAAAAGGTAATTTTTTTCCCCTAAATAGCTTCCTTTACCTCAGTGCAGTCCTCCTTCACTTACCTCATCCTTCCATTTTGCTTTTAAATGTCCTTATTAAAAAAACACTTCCTGTTCTTCTGTCTGTAACTCCACACAGTAATGCAAGGCTTTCTCCCTGGTGTGGAGAAAGCCTCTTGAGGGGGCGAGCAGGAGTGTCAGGACGCCCACTAAAGCCGCGTACACACGGTCAGTCCATCCGATGAGAACGGTCTGATGGACCGTTTTCATCGGTTAACCGATGAAGCTGACTGATGGTCCGTCGCGCCTACACACCATCGGTTAAAAAAACGATCGTGTCAGAACGCAGTGATGTAAAACACAATGACGTGCTGAAAAAAAAACGAAGTTCAATGCTTCCAAGCATGCGTCGACTTGATTCTGAGCATGCGTGGGTTTTTAACCGATGGTTCTGCCTACTAACGATCGGTTTTGACCTATCGGTTAGGAATCTAAGTTGGCTTTTTTTTAACCGATGGTTAAATAACTTATGGGGCCCACACACGATCGGTTTTGACCGATGAAAACGGTCCATCAGACCGTTGTCCTCTGTTTAACCTATCGTGTGTACGAGGCCTTACACACAGCTCCTTTCTCTATCTGCAAAGTAGAGAGTGTCCTGACACTCCTGCTCGCCCCCTCCCCCCTCAAAAGGCTTTCTCCACACATTAGGGAGAAAGCCTCGCATTACTGTGTGGAGTTACAGACAGAAGAACAGGAAGTGAGGATTTCTCAGAAGAAATAAGGACATTTAACCACTTAAGCCCCGGACCAAAATGCAGCTAAAGGCCCAGGCCAGGTTTTGTGATTCGGCACTGCGTCGCTTTAACTGACAATTGCGCGGTCGTGCGACGTTGCTCCCAAACAAAATTGGCGTCCTTTTTTTCCCACAAATAGAGCTTTCTTTTGGTGGTATTTGATCACCTCTGCGGTTTTGAATTTTTTGCGCTATAAACAAAAATAGAGCGACAATTTTGAAAAAAATTCAATATTTTTTACTTTTTGCTATAATAAATATCCCCCAAAAATATATAAAAAAAAACATTTTCCTCAGTTTAGGTCGATACGTATTCTTCTACCTATTTTTGGTAAAAAAAAAATCGCAATAAGCGTTTATCGATTGGTTTGCGCAAAATTTATAGCGTTTACAAAATAGGGGATAGTTTTATTGCATTTTTATTAATTATTATTTTTTTTACTACTAATGGCGGCGATCAGCGATTTTTTTCGTGACTGCGACATTATGGCGGACACATCGGACAATTTTGACACATTTTTGGGACCAATGTCATTTTCACAGCAAAAAATGCATTTTAATTGCATTGTTTATTGTGAAAATGACAGTTGCAGTTTGGGAGTTAACCACAAGCGGGCGCTGAAGGAGTTATGTTTCACCTAGTGTGTGTTTACAACTGTAGGGGGGTGTGGCTGTAGGTCTGACATCATCGATTGTGTCTCCCTATAAAAGGGATGACACATTCGATGCAGCCGCCACAGTGAAGCACGGGGAAGCTGTGTTTACATACGGCTCTCCCCGTTCTTCAGCTCCGGGGTGGCTAGAAATGAATAGCCGCCCCCTCATCCCGGATCGCTGCCAGGCGATTTCCGACCGCCGCATGTACCGGGGGGGGGGGGGGTCCCGATCGGACCCCCGACCCACTTCTAGGCAGGGACGTACGGGTACGCCCATCTGCCTGTACGTGCCATTCTGTGGATGTATATGTACATGCGGCGGTCGTTAAGTGGTTAAAAGCAAAATGGAAGGATGAGGTAAGTGAAGGAGGACTGCACTAAGGTAAAGGAAGTTATTTAGGGGGGGGGGGGGAAATTACCTTTACAACCCCTTTAAGTGGTTAAGAACACAATTTCGTAGAGCTAATTTGCGAAATGGAACAGGACAAGGTGCCATTCGTGGCATTTATCAGAGCGTACAGCTGAGCCAGGGTGCAGAGCAGGGAAGTCGCCTATCTCTGACATTTACCAAGCCTTTTATCATCACTTACTTCCCTTACCAAGCTCACCGGTAATTACGCCTTGTTTTATTAATAGCAGTTCAGCCGCGTGACATTCACAGAATTTGATAAATCCTATTTGTTCTGAGCATTAAACTTGCACGGATAACATGACATGCGGAAGGCGATTGGTTGAATGTTTTGGGAGAAGCCAGGCAGCGTTTAAGTAGAAAAGTCTGTATAGATCCCAGAATACTGGGACAGATATTTAGAGCAAGCTCTCAGCAGCAGCCGGTGACAGCTGAACGCAGACAATGGAGCTGTAAGCTGAGAAACGTTGATAACCATAGGAGCAAAAGGAACGGCGTGAAACTTGGACTCAAATCAAAGCAAAGTTTTTTGCCATGGAAGTGTAATTCATCCTTTTAGCTAAACACTTAATTCCCCTTTTTTTCTGAAGTTTTCAACCCATTAACCACCAACAGGCCTTCTGGCAGGATAAGGGTTAATAGGCTACACAGGGAATCTCACTCTAAGATGAAGGAATATTTAAGAAGTAGCTCTATTGTCGGAGGTTCTGGAAGTCAATGTATATAATTCTATACATTTGCAACTTAAATAGCACAGTACGATAGAGATAATACGAGGACTCGGTGGGTAACAATTATTTCCGCAATTACGCATGGCGAATAGAGGCGCATTAACAATATATTTTTAGTAAGTGCTTCTCTATGTATACATTGTATAGCAGACAGTTCTCACATTGAGCCGACTCTTGATAATCCTAATTCTGCAGAGTGCTTGTTGCCTGAAGGATATGGATGGTTCCCATTTGCTATCTAAATCACCCATTGCCCACGTTAAAAGTAATGCTCTAGTGGTCCCATCCCACCACAGGGGCAGTGGTGATTGGAAGAAGGGACTCTGGGTGCCTACAGACCCCCACACTCTAGTGGTCCCATCCCACCACAGGGGCAGTGGTGATAGGAAGAAGGAACTCTGGGTGCCTACAGACCCCCAAACTCTAGTGGTCCCATCCCACCACAGGGGCAGTGGTGATAGGAAGGAGGAACTCTGGGTGCCTACAGACCCCTAAACTCTAGTGGTCTCATCCCACCACAGTGGCAGTGGTGATAGGAAGGAGGAACTCTGGGTGCCTACAGACCCCCAAACTCTAGTGGTCCCATCCCATCACAGGGGCAGTGGTGATAGGAAGGAGGAACTCTGGGTGCCTACAGACCCCCAAACTCTAGTGGTCTCATCCCACCACAGGGGCAGTGGTGATAGGAAGAAGGAACTTTGGGTGCCTACAGACCCCCAAACTCTAGTGGTCCCATCCCACCACAGGGGCAGTGGTGATAGGAAGAAGGAACTCTGGGTGCCTACAGACCCCCAAAGTCTAGTGGTCTCATCCCACCACAGGGGCAGTGGTGATAGAAAGAAGGAACTCTGGGTGGCTACAGACCCCCAAACTCTATTGGTCCCATCCCATCACAGGGGCAGTGGTGATAGGAAGGAGGAACTCTGGGTGCCTACAGACCCCCAAACTCTAGTGGTCTCATCCCACCACAGGGGCAGTGGTGATAGGAAGAAGGAACTTTGGGTGCCTACAGACCCCCAAACTCTAGTGGTCCCATCCCACCACAGGGGCAGTGGTGATAGAAAGAAGGGACTCTGGGTGCCTACAGACCCCCACACTCTAGTGGTCCCATCCCACCACAGGGGCAGTGTTGATAGGAAGGAGGAACTCTGGGTGCCTACAGACCCCCAAACTCTAGTGGTCCTATCCCATCACAGGGGCAGTGGTGATAGGAAGGAGGAACTCTGGGTGCCTACAGACCCCCAAACTCTAGTGGTCCTATCCCATCACAGGGGCAGTGGTGATAGGAAGGAGGAACTCTGGGTGCCTACAGACCCCCAAACTCTAGTGGTCCTATCCCATCACAGGGGCAGTGGTGATAGGAAGAAGGAACTCTGGGTGCCTACAGACCCCCAAACTCTAGTGCACAGGTGTCAAACACAAGGCCTGTGGGCCAAGTCCGGCCCCCCAGGCCATTTCATGTGGCCCTCACAGCTGCAGGAGAGCTCCAGCCCTCCTCTGGTCCTCGTCCAGACCCTTACTTTCTGCTTTCAAGCAATGCATCCAGCTTCTTTCCAGCAGCAGCATAAGGAAAGGGGGGGGTGCACTGTGATGTAAGGGAGAGTGGGGGACTCAACTTCTGATGGTGGGGTGGCTCTTGACATCTAATAAATGGGGAGGGGATGCGCTGGACATGTAATCTCACAGATACAACCGGCCCTTTTGAGGACAATCATAATGCTGATGCGACCCACAGTAAAATTGAGTTTGACACCCCTGCTCTAGTGGTTCCATGCCACAAGAAAAGGGCAGTGATGAAAGAAAGAAGAAACTCTTCAGATCCCCCAATCTCTACATAGTTAATTTATTTTCTAGTTGAAAAAAGACACATCCCACCATAGGGACAATGATAGTAGATGCCCCCCCCCCCCCCTCCCCAATCACTAGTGGTCTCATCCCACAGGGACAGTTATAAAAAGAATAGGAAGAAGAAAGTCTGAGGCTCTCCAGACCCCCCAGCTCTACTGGTTTCATTCCACCAAAGGGGGAGTGATGATGGGAAGGAAGAAGCTCTGAGTTCCTACAGATCCCCAAGCTCTAGTGGTTCATAGCCACCAGAGGAAGGCAGTGATGATAGGAAGAAGAAACCTTCAGTCTCTCAAGATCCCCTAATCTGGTTAAAAAAAATACATCACACCCACCACATCCCACCATAGAGTGATAAGAAGAAATTCTAAATCTCCCCAGACACCCAGAGCTAGAAGTCTCATCCCACCATAGGGACAGTGAAGATAGGAAGGAGCTTTGAGATTTCCTAGACCCCCAGTTCTAGCGGTCTCATCCCACCATAGTGACAGTGATGATAAGAAGGAACTCTTTGTCTCTATACACCCCCCTTCCCCAGAGCTAGTGGTCTCATCCAACCAGTGAGGGACAGTGATTATATGCTTTGTTTGAGTCCCTACAACCCCCCCAGCTCCAGTAGTCGAGGAAGGAGCTCTGAGGCACTAGAGAACCCTAGCTCTAGTGGTCTCATACCACCAGAGGGGCAATGCTAATAGGAAGAAAGTCCCCTGAGTCTCTTCAGACCCCCTGCTCTAGTGGTCTCATCCTACCATGGATACAGTGATGACAAGAAGGAGCTGAGTCCCTCCAGACCCCCCCCCCCCCAGATCAAGTACTGTCATCCCACCATAGGGACAGTGGTGGTAAGAAGGAGCTGTGTTTCCCTCCAGACCCCACAGCTGACAGTGATAACAGGAAGGAGCTCTGAGTCCCCCTAAACCCCCAAACTCTAGAAGTCTCATCCCACTATAGGGACAGTGATAATAGGAATGAGCTTTGAGTCCTCCAGACCCCCCAGCTCTAGCAGTCACATCCCACCATAGGGGACAGTGAGCACAGAGTACTCTAGATCCTCCAGCTCTAGTGGTCTCATCCCACCATTGGGACAGTGATAATTGGAAGAAGCTCTGAGTCCCCCCAAACCCCCCAACTCTAGAAGTCTCATCCCACCATAGGAACCGTAATAATTGGAATGAGCTTTGAATCATCCAGACCACCCAGCTCTTGCAGTCTCATCCCACCATAGGGGGCAGTGAGCATAGAGTCCTCCAGACCCCCCAGTTCGAGTGGCCTCATCCCGCCATATGACAGTGATTATAGAAAGGAGCTGAGTCCTCCAGACCCCCAGCTCTAGTGGTCTCATGCCACCATAGGGACAGTGATAACTGGAAGGAGCTCTGAGAGGCCCCCCCCCCCCAACTCTAGAAGTTTCATCCCACCATAGAGACAGTGATAACAGGAAGGAGCTTCAAGTCCCTCTAAACCCCCCAACTCTAGAAGTCTCATCCCACCATAGGGACAGTGATAATAGGAATAAGCTTTGAGTCCTCCATACCCCCCAGCTCTAGCAGTCTCATCCCACTATAGGGGACAGTGAGCACAGGGTCCTTTAGACCCCCCAGCTCTAGCAGTCTCATCCCACCATAGGGGACAGTGAGCACAGAATCCTCTAGACCCCCAGCTCTAGTGGTCTCATCCCACCATAGGGACAGTGATAATTGGAAGGAGCTCTGAGTCCCCCCCAAAAAAAACAACTCTAGAAGTCTCATCCCACCATAGGAAATGTAATAATAGGAATAAGCTTTGAGTTATCCAGACCACCCAGCTCTAGCAGTCTCATCCCACCATAGGGACAGTGATAATAGAAATGAGCTAAGTCCTCCAGATGCCCAGTTCTAGTGGTCTCATTCCACCAAAGGGACAGTGATAACTGGAAGGAGCTCTAAGTCCTTCTAAACCCCCCAACTTTAGAAGTCTCATCCCACCATAGGGACAGAGATAATTGGAATGAGCTTTGAGTCCTTCTAAACCCCCCAACTTTAGAAGTCTCATCCCACCATAGGGGACAGTGATAATTGGAATGAGCTTTGAGTCCTCCAGACCCCCCAGCTTGAGTGGTCTCATCCCACCATAGGGGACAGTGAGCACAGAGTCCTCCAGACCACCCAGCTCTAGCAGTCTCATCCCACCATAGGGGACAGTGAGCACAGAGTCCTCCAGACCCCCCAGCTCGAGCGGTCTCATCCCACCATAGGGACAGTGATAATAGAAAGGAGCTAAGTCCTCCAGATGCCCAGTTCTAGTGGTCTCATCCCACCATAGGGACAGTGATAACAGGAAGGAGCTTCAAGTCCCTCTAAACCCCCCAACTCTAGAAGTCTCATCCCACCATAGGGACAGTGATAATAGGAATAAGCTTTGAGTCCTCCATACCCCCCAGCTCTAGCAGTCTCATCCCACTATAGGGGACAGTGAGCACAGGGTCCTTTAGACCCCCCAGCTCTAGCAGTCTCATCCCACCATAGGGGACAGTGAGCACAGAATCCTCTAGATCCCCAGCTCTAGTGGTCTCATCCCACCATAGGGACAGTGATAATTGGAAGGAGCTCTGAGTCCCCCCCCAAAAAAAAACAACTCTAGAAGTCTCATCCCACCATAGGAAATGTAATAATAGGAATAAGCTTTGAGTTATCCAGACCACCCAGCTCTAGCAGTCTCATCCCACCATAGGGACAGTGATAATAGAAAGGAGCTAAGTCCTCCAGATGCCCAGTTCTAGTGGTCTCATTCCACCAAAGGGACAGTGATATCTGGAAGGAGCTGTAAGTCCTTCTAAACCCCCCAACTTTAGAAGTCTCATCCCACCATAGGGACAGAGATAATTGGAATGAGCTTTGAGTCCTCCAGACCCCCCAACTCTAGCAGTCTCATCCCACCATAGGGGACAGTGATAATTGGAATGAGCTTTGAGTCCTCCAGACCCCCCAGCTCGAGTGGTCTCATCCCACCATAGGGGACAGTGAGCACAGAGTCCTTCAGACCGCCCAGCTCTAGCAGTCTCATCCCACCAGAGGGGACAGTGAGCACAGAGTCCTCCAGACCCCCCAGCTCTAGCAGTCTCATCTAACCATAGGGGACAGTGAGCACAGAATCCTCGACCCCCAGCTCTAGTGGTCTCATCCCACCATAGCAACAGTGATAATTGGAAGGAGCTCTGAGTCCCCCCAAACCCCCCAACTCTAGAAGTCTCATCCCACCATAGGAAATGTAATAATAGGAATTAGCGTTGAGTCATCCAGACCACCCAGCTCTAGCAGTCTCATCCCACCATAGGGGACAGTAAGCATAGAGTCCTCCAGACCCCCCAGCTCGAGCGGTCTCATCCCACCATAGGGACAGTGATAATAGAAAGGAGCTAAGTCCTCCAGATGCCCAGTTCTAGTGGTCTCATCCCACCATAGTGACAGTGATAACAGGAAGGAGCTATAAGTCCCTCTAAACCCCCCAACTTTAGAAGTCTCATCCCACCATAGGGGCAGAGATAATTGGAATGAGCTTTGAGTCCTCCAGACCCCCCAGATTGAGTGGTCTCATCCCACCATAGGGGACAGTGAGCACAGAGTCCTCCAGACCCCCCAGCTCTAGCAGTCTCATCCCACCATAGGGGACAGTGAGCACAGAGTCCTCCAGACCCCCCAGCTCTAGCAGTCTCATCCCACCATAGGCGACAGTGAGCACAGAATCCTCTAGACCCCCAGCTCTAGTGGTCTCATCCCACCATAGGAACAGTGATAATTGGAAGGAGCTCTGAGTCCCCCCAAACCCCCCAACTCTAGAAGTCTCATCCCACCATAGGAAATGTAATAATAGGAATTAGCGTTGACTCATCCAGACCACCCAGCTCTAGCAGTCTCATCCCACCATAGGGGACAGTAAGCACAGAGTCCTCCAGACCCCCCAGCTCGAGCGATCTCATCCCACCATAGGGACAGTGATAATAGAAAGGAGCTAAGTCCTCCAGATGCCCAGTTCTCGTGGTCTCATCCCACCATAGTGACAGTGATAACAGGAAGGAGCTCTAAGTCCCTCTAAACCCGTCAACTTTAGAAGTCTCATCCCACCATAGGGACAGTGATAATTGGAATGAGCTATGAGTCCTCCAGACCCCCCAGCTCGAGTGGTCTCATCCCACCATAGGGGACAGTGAGCACAGAGTCCTCCAGACCCCCTAGCTCTAGCAGTCTCATCCCACCATAGGGGACAGTGAGCACAGAGTCCTCCAGACCCCCCAGCTCTAGCAGTCTCATCCCACCATAGGGGACAGTGAGCACAGAGTCCTCCAGATCCCCCAGCTCTAGCAGTCTCATCCCACCATAGGGGACAGTGAGCACAGAGTCCTCCAGACCCCCCAGCTCTAGCAGTCTCATCCCACCATAGAGGCACAGGCAGTGATGATAGGAAGGAGCTCTGAGTCCCCCCAGCTCTAGCTGTTGGTTCTACAGGAGGAAGAGGCAGTGAAAGTCTCCGCTAAACATCACACAGAGCAGCTCCAGCTTTTCACCTCTTCTCTGGGAATCAATCACATCAGCCCTGACCAACGTGACAGGGCAAGGAGGACCGAGCTGCACACTGTCATTGCTGGCAGATAGAGGAGCACACTGTCGGTGCTGACAGCTAGAGGAACACATTGTCGGTGCTGGCAGATAGAGGAGCACACTGTCGGTGCTGACAGCTAGAGGAACACATTGTCGGTGCTGGCAGATAGAGGAGCACATTGTCGGTGCTGGCAGATAGAGGAGCACACTGTCGGTGCTGGCAGATAGAGGAACACATTGTCGGTGCTGGCAGATAGAGGAGCACATTGTCGGTGCTCGCAGATAGAGGAGCACACTGTCGGTGCTGACAGCTAGAGGAACACATTGTCGGTGCTGGCAGATAGAGGAGCACATTGTCGGTGCTCGCAGATAGAGGAGCACATTGTCGGTGCTGGCAGATAGAGGAGCACACTGTCGGTGCTGACAGCTAGAGGAACACATTGTCGGTGCTGGCAGATAGAGGAGCACACTGTCGGTGCTGACAGCTAGAGGAACACATTGTCGGTGCTGGCAGATAGAGGAGCACATTGTCGGTGCTCGCAGATAGAGGAGCACACTGTCGGTGCTGGCAGATAGAGGAGCACACAGGGCTTGGATGTATTCACTTTGTGCTGGGGTTCCCAGTGAAGAGCAGCAGCACAGCCTCGGTGTAGCAGCAGCGCAGCCAGCCGGGGTAAGTTTCCTGCACCACTCCGGATCCTTTGTTTGGGATGGAGCAATAATAATAATCAGCGATCACATGGCTGCAGGAATAGAAAGGTCCTGGAACAGTCATTGCATCCTGTGTACACCGAGCTCCATCCCTTCTACCCTATGCAGGGGGATGGCATGCATGCAATGATCCTCAACACAGCCGTAAATTACCCGACAATTGCACATCTTTGCCTTAGCTGTGTTTTTCCACTCTGTAAACAGATGGCTTGTACTGTCATGCACTGTGTTCGTTTTTTTTTAAATGTCTCTTCTACACCATGTGAAAATCCTGCTACCCCTGTATATGGCAGAGTGAGTTGCTGGGATTTCAGCACTGTTAGCTTTGGACAGTTCCTGGACCATGTGGGACCCCATGTGATCATTTACCCCCTATGCAGGGTAGAGTGAGTTGCTGAGATCTCAGCACTGTTCCTGGACCATGTCCCTGTGAACATCTACCCCCTGTGCATGGCAGTGAGCCGGTACTGGGATTTTAGCACTCTTGGTAGGACAGTTCCTGGACCATGTCCCTGGAACCCCAAGTGAACATCAACCCCCTGTGCATGGCAGTGAGGTGCTGGGATTTTAGCACTCTTGGTAGGACAGTTCCTGAACCAAGTCCCTGGAACCCCATGTGAACATCTACCCCCTGTGCATGGCAGTGAGATACTGGGATTTTAGCACTCTTGGTAGGACAGTTCCTGGACCATGTCCCTGGAACCCCAAGTGAACATCAACCCCCTGTGCATGGCAGTGAGTTGCTGAGATGTTAGCACTGTAAAGGTAGGACAGTTCCTGGACCAAGTCCCTGGAATCCCATGTGAACATCTTCCCCCTGTGCCTGGCAGTGAGTTGCTGAGATGTTAGCACTGTAAAGGTAGGACAGTTGCTGGACCATGTCCCTGGAACCCCATGTGAACATCTATGTCTGTGGAAACCCCATGTTAAAAACCTGGTACCCCACGTGAACCCCCCCATCCCCCTGTGTAGGAGTAGGACAGTTCCTGGACCATGTCCCTTAAACCCCATGTGAACATCTACCCCCTGTGCATGGCAGTAAGGTACTGGGATTTCAGCACTCTTGGTAAGACAGTTCCTGGACCAAGTCCCTGGAACACCATGTGAACATTTATCCCCTGTGCATGGCAGTGAGGTACTGGGATTTCAGCACTCTTGGTAAGACAGTTCCTGGACCAAGTTCCTGGAACACCATGTGAACATTTATCCCCTGTGCAGGGCAGAGTGAGTTGCTGGGATCTCAGCACTCTTTAAGGTAGAACAGTTCCTGGGAATCCTGGACCATATCCCTGGAACTCCATGTGAACATTTATCCCCTGTGCATGGCAGTGAGTTTCTGGGAGTTCAGCACTGTTAGCTTTGGACAGTTCCTGGACTATGTCTCTGGAACCCCATGTGAAAATCCTGGTACCCAAGTGAACCCCCCCCCCCGCCCCCCTGCAGGAGTAGGACAGTTCATGGACCATGTCCCTGGAACACCATGTGTACATTTACCCCTATGTGTGGCAGAGTGAGTTGCTTTGATCTCAGCACTGATAGGGTAGGACAGTTCCTGGACCTTGTCCCTGGAACTCCATTTGAACATCTATCCCCTGTGCATGGCAGTAAGTTGCTGTGATTTCAGCACTGTTGGCTTTGGACAGTTCCTGGACTAATGCCGCGTACACACAATCATTTTTCTGCATGCAAAAAAACTAAGTTTTTTAAAACGATCGTGTGTGGTTTTCAAAAAAAAAATATATCGAACATGCTGCATTTTTTCATGCCGTTTTTTAAAATGTCGTTTTTCGTGTTGTAAAAAATAATCGTGTGTGGGCAAAAACGACGTTTTAAACCCGTGCATGCCCAGAAGCAAGTTATGAGACAGGTAAAACTACCATTCATAATGGAGTAAATACATTCATCACGCTGTAACAGACAAAAAAGCGCGAATCGTCTTTTACTAACAAGGAATCAGCTAAAAGCAGCCCAAAGGCGAATAGAACTTCCCCTTCAGAGTACCGTCGTACATGTTGTACGTCACCGCGATTTGTTCATCATTTTTCAAAAACGATGGTGTGTGGGCAACATTGTTTTTAATGATGAAGTTGTAAAAACTTCGTTTTTTGGACACTTTTTTTTTTTTTTCATGCCGAAAAACGATCGTGTGTACGCGACATTAGTCTCTGGAACCCTATGAGAAAAATCCTGGTACCCCAACTGAAATTCCACCCTTGTGTATGGCAGCAAGTTGCTGGGATTTCAGCACTGTTAAGGTAGGACAGTTCCTGAACCATGACCCTTGAACACCTTGGACAGTTCCTGGAGCATGTTTCTGGAAACCCATGTGAACATCGACCCCTGTGCATGGCAGCGAGTTGCTGGGATTTCAGCACTGTTAGCTTTGGACAGTTCCTGTTCCTGGTACCCCAACCGAAATTCCACCCTTGTGTATGGCAGCGAGTTGCTGGGATTTCAGCACTGTTAAGGTAGGACAGTTCCTGAACCATGACCATTGAACCCCTTGGAAAGTTCCTGGAGCATGTTTCTGGAACCCCATGTGAACATCTACCCCTGTGCATGGCAGCTAGTTACTGGGATTTCAGCACTGTTAAGGTAGGACAGTTCCTGAAACATGACCTTTGAACACCTTGGACAGTTCCTGGAGCATGTTTCTGGAACCCCATGTGAACATCTACCCCTGTGCATGGCAGCTAGTTACTGGGATTTCAGCACTGTTAAGGTATGACAGTTCCTGAACCATGACCCTTGAACACCTTGGACAGTTCCTGAACCATGACCCTTGAACACCTTGGACAGTTCCTGGAGCATGTTTCTGGAACCCCATGTGAACATCTACCCCTGTGCATGGCAGCGAGTTGCTGGGATTTCAGCACTGTTAGCTTTGGACAGTTCCCGTTCCTGGTACCCCAGGTAAAAAAACACCCCTGTGCACAGCAGAGTGAGTTGCTGCTCTCTGGAATTTCAGCACTGTTGGTGTCAGACAGTTCCTGGACCAAGTCCCTGTACTGAGGGGAACAAGCCTGGGGCTTTACAAATGTTCAGCTCTCCTGCCAAGCCCTGTTCCCCAGCCAGGCACGTTTCCTCAATAAGCCCATTGATTCTGATCAGCTGAAAGGTCCATGTGGGAAGTAGGTGTCTGGTTATTGGGAGACACTGGAGCATTAGAATAGACCTTTGTAAGCATCACATGGCTTCCTGGCACATGTGAATGGAAAGTTCAGCACAGCTGATAGAGATGGGCATGCAGAAGATTTGACATTCTACATTAATAATTCAGCCGCTACACGCATGTTTATCTTGGTGAACTGTCATGTGAATGTTGCAAGGATTGGTCCTTGTAGCATCCATGTGATCCCTCTCCACTTGTCTTGTGGTTTGTATAGAGGAGGCATATTTTTGGCATTCATTATGGGTTTCCATTTGTTGTGGTGAGAAGGTCTCAATTGACCTTGACACTGTCTGACTTGTTTATTAATGTCTTGTTTATTCAGCTTAGAGTCCATTCAGTGCTGTTGGCATTGTTAAAAAAAAAAACAATTGAGGTCGAATTGCCTGGGGCTTGCATTTAAAAAAATATATAAAGGGGTAGATTCACGTACGGGCGCCTAAAATTAGGACGGCCTAGCCTACTCTTTTTAGGCTACACCGCCGAAAATTATTTACCGGTAGGTTAGAAGTGATTCTCAAACCACTTACCTTCAAATTTTCGGCGGCGTAGCCTAAAACGACCGGGCGTAAGCGCGCCTAATTCAAATGACTGGGAGGGGGGCGTGTAGTATTGGAATGAGGCTTGACCTCACGTTTTTTGATGTTTTTTTACACTGCGCATGCGCCGGGCGACTACATTTCCCAGTGCGCATTGCGGCTAAGTAGGCCGTACGGGCCTATTGATTTCGACGCGTACGTAAACGACGTAAATCCCGATTCGCGGATGACTTGCGCAAACGACGTAAAAAATTCGAACCTGGCGGCGGGAACGGCGGCCATACTTAACATTGTTATTCCACCTCACAGGTGGAATAACTTTAGGCGGCCTATGGCGTACGGAAACGACGTAACTCGACAGTGTAGGCCCGGTGTACGCTCATAAATCGTCGGGAATCGGCGTATCCCCTCATTTACATAATCTAGGCCGGCCGCAATGGCAGCGCCATCTAGCGGCCAAAAGAAACATTGCAACCTAAGATAGAATGGCGCAAGCCGGCCTATCTTAGGTATGTTTAAGTGTATCTCTGTTTGAGAATACACTTAAACATAGGCCGGCTTAGATTCAGAGTTGGGTCGGCTTATCTGTAGATAAGCTGGCCTAACTCTTGGTGAATCTACCTAAAAATGTTATATATGCCTTGTCCCGGATGTGTGTGATTCTTGGAGTTTGTTTCGTAATGAGAACTTTTGGGGGCGCACCCGATTTGTAATACTTTATAGATGTGATCGTCCGGCATGGTCTTCCTTATTATGATTTTCCGAAGTAAAAAAAAAAAAACTTTTTTCTTATGCTCAAGCCATCTTTTCTCAAATGATGATAATTTAAAAAATTAAAATGTGCTCCCAAAAAGAATGAAACAATACGATTAATCTTTATTTTGGGAAATCTGGAGGTGACTTTGTTGCAATGTACACAGCTAGTACTTGAAGTGGTACTTATCCCAAAGCAAACATTTATATTGCAGCTTACCAATTCTTATGCCGCCTACACACGATCGATCGGAAATTCCGACAAGAAAACCGTGGATTTTTTTTTTTTTTTGACTGAATTTTGGCTCAAACTTCTGTTGCATAGACACGGTCACACAAAATTCCCGACCGTCAAGAACGCGGTGACATACAACACTACAACGAGCCGAGAAAAATCAAGTTCAATGATTCCGAGCAATGCGTCAAATTGATTCCGAGCATGCATGTTTTTTTGCGCGTCATAAATATATACAGACGATCGGAATTTCGGACAAGAACTTTTCCCCGTCGGAAAATTGGAGAACCAGCTCTCAATCTTTTGTTGGCGGAAATTCCGACATTCAAAAGTCCCGATGGAGCCTACACACGGTCGGCGTTTCCGTCCAAAAGCTCACATCGGACTTTTGCTGGAGGAAATTTCCGACTGTGTGTACGCGGCATTAGATGTGAAGGCTTCCCTTTTTTAGACTTTTTTTCTTTTCTGGTGACCCAATCAGCAAGTCCATTTTTTTTAAATGCCCAAGCTCTCCAGCAGAATGTATCAGTTTACATGCACGAGACAAACTATTTACCACTGGTAGGGGTGATTTAAATAATCATCTTGTATTTATTCCTTAACCTCCATCCCAAAAGGAAAAAATAAATAACTGTTTGCTGTAACTAAATAAATAGATAAATAAATAAATAATAAATAAAGTGTGAGCTGGGGGTCGGCTTCAATTCGTTAGTGTATCTAAATCTTCTAAATACATTTCTGCATTAGGTTTTTATACTGCATTCTTTTTTCCTCTGTAAGCTACAGGCACAGGCGAAGTGCCTGAGACTGTTTATGTCTATGTGATGTTAATGTACTTTTTGTACATCTTGTACTACATTATAAAACTATGAAAAAGATTTATAACCACTTAAGGACCGGGCCTATTTTTTCAAACTTGTTATTTACAAGTTGAAAATATTTGTATTTTTTTTTGCTAGAAAATTCCTTAGACCCCCCAAACATTAAGGCCCGGATTCACAAAGCACTTGCGCCAACCTATCTCCAGATACAGCGCGTAAGTGCAAATATGCGCCGTCGTATCTATGCGCCGGACTCAGAAACTAAGATACGCCTGAAAATAGGCTTCATCCGACCGACGTAACTTGCCTACGCCGGCGTAGAGTGGGCGCATATTTACGCTGGACGTATTTGGCGCTCCCATTGATTTTCTATTCACATATGCAAATGAGGGAGATACGCCGATTCGCGAACGTACATCTGTCCGACGCAGTGCGCGTAAGTCATACGTCCGGCGTAAAGTTATGCCCCATGAAGGAGGTGTAACTCAGCAGCATCCATTCAAAGGGCTGCACCAGGGAACACAAGCCAACGTATTTTACGTAGGACGTGAATATGACTAGGCGTAGGTTATGTTCACGCCGTAGGCAGTGATCCGGCGTATCTTAGGCAGTTGTTCCGACGTATTTTTGAGCATGCGCACTGGGATGCGTCCACGGGACGGCGCATGCGCAGTTGGCGATTCGTATCTGTCTGGCGCTCGGCCCATCTTTTGCATGGGGTCACGCCTCATTAGCATGGCTCACGCCCACTTCCACTTACGCCGACTTACGCCTTGGAAACCCAGCGCAGATTTGGGAGGAAGTGCTTTGTGAATTCAGTGCTTGCCTCTCTGCGCTGCGTCGGCGTAGCGTAAAGGAGATACGCTACGGCGGCATTAATATGCGCCAGTGTCTGTGAATCCGGGTCAATATAAATATATATATATTTTTTTTCAGACACCCTAGGGAAAAAAATGGCGGTCGTTGCGATACTTTGTGACACACCGTATTTGCGCAGCGGACTTACAAATACAATTTTTGTTGGCAAAAATACACTTTTTTTTTTATAAAAAAATAAGAAAACAGTAAAGTTAGCCCAATTTATTTAATATTTTGAAGGATAATGTTACGCCGAGTAAATTGATACCCAACATGTCATGCTTCAAAATTGCGCCCGCTTGTGAAATGGCCTCAAACTTTGACCCTTAAAAATCTCCATATCTTGAAGGATAATGTTACGTCGAGTAAATTGATACCCAACATGTCACGCTTGAAAATTGCGCCTGCTAAAATATGGGCCTGCTGGATTCATTACAGAGAATCCCTGGACCATACGGACCCTCCAGCCCCTACTGACTTCTCCACAGTTCTGGTATCTAATCGCTGATCTTACTGTCTATTCCACGACCACGCTCTGCTTTCCCCCCCCCCCCCACAATCCCCCCCCCCTCCGTTCTATAATTGAACCATATCTGACAACGTGACTTATTGACTTCCCTAGGGCCACAGTCAGTTCCCCGTAGGGGTGGGTGGATTAAGGGGAGGCCCGTTTGGGTTCATGACATCGTTAGCTGATCTTGTCTCCCAATCCAGGCTGGGAGGGTAAATCTGGCTTCAACGATGTAACTGGGTAATGTTCTTCCCCTTCATAGAATGGCTATGGACTGTTGTTTACTTATTTCCATGTTATTAGTGTGATAAATCCCGACTGAAACAGTCATATTTTCTATGTACCTGCTCTTATGCCTTCTTCCATGTATTACTGGTTGCATCCAGTCCTGGAATTGATTGTAATTGTATGTTTGCTGATTACTCAATAAAAATTGTTTAAAAAAAAAAGAAAATTGCGCCCGCTGGTGGAATGGCCACAAACTTTGACCCTTAAAAATCAGGTTAAACTGTTTTGAGATACAGAGGAGGTAGAATTGTTGCTCTCGTCTCTAACGATCATGGCGACACCTCACACGTGTGGTTTGAACACCGTTTTCATATGAGGGCGTGACTTACGTATTCGCTTCTGCGCGCGAGCTCGGCGGGATGGGGTGCTTTCATTTTTTTTTCTTATTTATGTTCCTTTTCAGCTGACCATTTGTGCACAGTGACTATGTGACTTGCCAGATTTCATCTATAGGAAAGAACTGAACACTCAACTTCCGTATTAGACGCATTGCACACAAGCTTGACGGGATGGGGCGCTTTAAAAAAAAAATCTTATTTATTTTACTGTTTATGTTTTATTTTTACACTGTCAATTTAACCTCCCTGGCGGTATGATTATTTCAGAAAAAAGATGCTGAAAGCAGTACCATTATTTGCAAGGAAATTTGGCGTTTTATACTGTAGGTCTGTAATTCTTAGGAATAACTCACTTAAATCTGACCAAACCAGAGTCTAATAGGCATCCCGGGTGTGACATATTTTTTTAAAAACAAAACTATAAATTATAATATAATAAATAATTATAAATAATTATAACAAATAATAATATAATAAAAATTATTCAATAATGTAATCAACTCAAAATCACTGAAATTTGCTCAGTTGCAGACTTGTCGCTGTCATTACTTTTATTTTTTTATGACGAATTTCCCCACAAATCGCTATCGCACAATTCTGCAAGTGATTATAATTTATTATCGCTGTTTTCTAGCTGATCTAAAACCATTTTTGACATAAAGGGACACTTTTGGTTGCTATGGACAATCTACAGTTTGCAGGCAGAAAGAACAGTTTTTATTATATAAAAGTACATGTAGGGCACTGGGCAGACCACTAGGGACAAGGGGGGTGTGTATTTTTTACATACAGTACTGTAATCTATAAGATTACAGTATACTGTATGTAATGTGTTTGTTTACCTTTTTGAATTTGGCGCCGATCTCCGCCCCCGTGCGTCGTAACATCAGAGGGGAACGGAGATCGGCGGCACAGGAGGACACTGTGTGAATCGAGCGAGGACCCGCTCGCTCACACAGCGCGGTGGCATTGCTGGATCCAGGAACAAGGTAAGCCAGCGCGCGCTGCAGGCTCTGCATAGCTACCCCGAGCGTGACTCGGGTTTACCGATTTTAGCACAAAAAATCCACCCCGAGTCACGCTTGGGAATACCGCCAGGAGGATTAAAAATGTTTTTTTTTTGGGTCACTTCTATTCCTATTGCAAGGAATGTAAACATCCCTTGTAATAGAGAAAAAGCATGACAGGTCCTCTTTAATGTGAGATGTGGGGGGTCAAAAAGACGTCACATCTCATATTTACACTTAAATGCAATAAAAAAAGTGTTTTTCTTTTCAATGATTTTTTTTTTCCCCATTTAAAACCATTGGGCGGAAGTGACGTTTGTTGTTGCTTCCACCATCCAATGGCATGAAGCCGAGCGGGGGGCCATCATTTCCTCACTCGGCTCCATGTTTTTGAGGGGAGAGGACTCAGCCCACCAATGCTGTGCCATAATGGAGATATCAGTCTTGGTTTAGACCCGGGGTCTGCAAACTGCGACCCTGCGGCCCTTTGGTTGCCTTTATGCGCCACTTGGGGCACTATTCCTCCCACTGATATGAGACACTATTCTGCCCTCAAAATGGGGCATAATTCTTGCCACTCAAATACCAAAAACGGGGCACGGTTTACGGCGGGGGTAGTTCGGATCTGGCATCGGGGGCATTTACGGGAGTACAAGTACTCCCGCAAATGCTCAGTATCGGTCCCGATACCGATACTGGTATCGGTATCGGGACAACCCTAATTACAAGCATGTTTCTGGAACGAATAATGCTCGCAAACCAAGGTTTGACTGTATATGAACATGCATTGCAAATATATACCTCTGGCTTCTGCCTGATCAGCCAGTCTGTGCATACACAGAGGGAGCCTAGCCTTGCTCCCAGGTAAGTGTTTGAAGGGTCTGACTGGTCGTCTTCTACCTTGGGGGGGGGGGGGGGGTCATGATGAAGCTCTTTCCGGTCTACTTTAAATTGCATGCATTGGATAAGCCCAACATCAAGTATAAACTAACTCAGTGAAAGTAAACTTTTAATGATCTTCAATTTGTGAATATCTCACCTTCGTTAAGTGTCTGTAAACTTGCTAATGCCTAATACGTGTCGTTATGTGAACGGGTGTATTCTCTACAAGACTTGTTTTTTTTGGACAAATCTGTAAGCCGACAGATCTATTTCTTTTTATGCTAAGTGGTTCCATACAGCCCCAAATCTTATATTAGTCAGTGGCATTGCGTAGTCATTAATATTCTCTTAATTACGTGACCTTTAAGATTCCCACTCAAAAGATTACACGATAATAGGGAAATGCATAATGCAATATTATTGAAGCCAGGATTACATTGTAACAATTGTATCCATTTTATTTTTTTTCTCTCCGTTTGTAAAATCATTTGTAGTCTCTGTAGTTTGCTTGGTGTGGCAATCAGTCCATCCGTATGATCACAATCATTATGTTTATTGGATGATTTTATGACCCTGTTAAGGCTAGAAGAAAATAAAGAAATTAACCTATCAAATATCAGCCATTGTAAGTGGTCAGCGCGTTTAAAGTGATACTAAACTCCAGTGGCGGCCGGTGTTTTTTTTTTTTTTGGGGGGGGGGCAGCAAACAGTATGTCACGAGACCCCCCCCCCATCGCTTCACTGGCGCTTTCGCCTGCTTGGTGGTGGCCTCCCGTTCCCCTGTTCTCCATGGGTCATCACGGTCGCATTCTCCCGTTCCCCTGTTCTCCACGGGTCATCACGGCGGCAGCCTCCGGTTCCCCTGTTTTTCACAGGTCATCACGGCCGCAGCCTCCGTGTCCCCTGTTCTCCACGGGTCATCACGGCGGCAGCCTCCCGTTCCCCTGTTTTCCACGGGTCATCACGGTGGCGGCCTCCCATTCCCCTGCTCTCCACGGGTCATCACAGGGGCGGCCTCCTATTCCCCTGCACTCCACGGGTCATCACAGCAGCAGCCTCCCGCTCCCCTACTCTCCACGGGTCATCACAGCGGCAGCCTCCCATTCCCCTGCTCTCCACAGGTCATCACAGCGGCGGCCTCTCATTCCACTGCTCTCCACGGGTCATCACAGCAGCGGCCTCTCATTCCACTGCTCTCCACGGGTCATCACAGCGGCGGCCTCTCATTCCACTGCTCTCCATTGGTCATTCATGGCGGCAGCCTCCCGTTCCCTTGCTATCCACGGGTCATTACGGCGGAGGCCTCCCATTCCCCTTCTCTCCACGGGTCATCACAGCGGCGGCCTCCCATTCCCCTGCTCTCCACATGTCATCACAGCGGCGGCCTCTCATTCCACTGCTCTCCACGGGTCATCACAGCAGCGGCCTCTCATTCCACTGCTCTCCACGGGTCATCACAGCGGCGGCCTCTCATTCCACTGCTCTCCATTGGTCATTCATGGCGGCAGCCTCCCGTTCCCTTGCTATCCACGGGTCATTACGGCGGAGGCCTCCCATTCCCCTTCTCTCCACGGGTCATCACAGCGGCGGCCTCCCATTCCCCTGCTCTCCACATGTCATCACAGCGGTGGCTTCCCATTCCCCTTCTCTCCACGGGTCATCACGGCGGCGGCCTCCCATTCCCCTACTCTCCACGGGTCATCACGGCGGCAGCCTCCCGCACCCCTACTCTCCACAGATCTTCACGGCCGCGGCGGCTTTCGTTTTCCTCCCTCCACTGTAGCCAATCGGGAGTCTTCTATTTTCAGCCAATCGAAAAACGGATCTCACACCCACTTTCGATTGGCTGGATTGAAGATCAGTGTTTCAACAGGGAACTTTCATTCGCTGTCGTAACACCTCGGTGGGCTCATGGCGCAAAAATAGGGTGGGCATGGGGCTCTAATCAGGTGCTTCAAAAAACACAGGGGCCCGGGGGTGGCGCATGAATAGGGAGGGCGGCAGGCGGCGGTGGATAGGGGAGGCAGCGCCCATGCACCCACAATGTCGCTGTCTGGCGCATTCAGAAATCAAAACAAGTCAAGGTCGGCAATGGAGGACACAGTAGGAACAGATCCAGCGGAGAACTATTATGGAGTCTACTGGAGCTCTGTAATGGGAAATGAATGCAGATTGTGTTTGAAAAAATAGCAAATTCACTGTGCATGACATAACACACCATATATATATATATATATATACAGCTTGTCCCTGAAGGTGGACAAATAATGGCATCCCTCCAATAAGATTTGTCTGGCGTGTAAACATATTTCGGTATTCAATGTAGAAAGAATGGTAAAATATTGACCTTGAAAACCAACCTCTCGTATTCTTTGGTATCCTCCCCCCCCTCCCCCCCCTGTAGTCTTATTATAAATGCCAACTATGAAAGAGGATGTACGGTAGTGCCCTGCATTACATCCCGTTTTATTTTCTAACCGTCCTTGAGGCTGCGTGCACATCCGCGGCGTTTACCCTTCAATCGGTTCAGAGGTAACAGGAACATACCCCCCCACTCCTGTCTCACATACTTACATGCTAATTGTTCAATTAGCGGGCAATATCGCCCCGAACAAATATTCTGTAACCGTGTCAGCTCAATTTTTCAAAAAGGTCATCTGTGTAACACCTCGGGGACAAATAGAGGACAAAGCATGATTCAATCGATGATCGGCCTGAGCCGGTCCCCTTCCAGAAGGAGCTGCTTTGTAGAAGATGGATATTTTTCTGCTCGGCGGTTGTTATTATGTAGGGACCGCAGCTGAAGGATCACCTAATTACAGCCGCTATTAAGCACCTCTAATTTATTTAAATTAAAAACCTTTCCACCCACAACATATTGTAAAACGGCAGCCTTAAAGTGACACTAAGGGGTTGATTTACTAAAGGCAAATAGACTGTGCACTTTTAACTGCTTGCCGACCGCCTCCTGTATATATATATATATGTTGGCAGAATGGCACGGACAGGGGTGGACTGACCATTGAGTCACTCGGGCACGGCCCGAGGGCCCCATGCCACTAAGGGGCCCCATCAGGGTTGCCAGGCTCAGTAAAAATCTATTAGCCAGATTCAGGTAGGGCGGCTTACTTTTGAGGCGGCGTAGCGTATCGCATATACGCTACGCCGCCGTAAGTAAGTGAGGCAAGTGCTGTATTCACAAAGCACTTGCCTCCTAAGTTACGGCGGTGTAGCGTCAATAGGCCGGCGTAAGCGCGCCTAATTCAAATGAGGATGAGGGGGCGTGTTTTATGTAAATTACTTGTGACCCGACGTGATTGACGTTTTTTACGAAAGTCGCATTCGCCATCCGTGTACATATCCCAGTCTGCATTGCTCCAAAGTACGCCGCAAGGACGTATTGGTTTCGACGTGAACGTAAATTACGTCCAGCCCCATTCACGGACGACTTACGCAAACGACGTAAAATTTTCAAATTTCGACGCGGGAACAACGGCCGTACTTAACATTGGCTAGGCCACCTAGGGGGCAGCTTTATCTTTACGCCGGCGTACCTCTTACGGAAACGGCGTATCTTTACTGCGACGGGCAAGCGTACGTTCGTGAATCGGCGTATCTATTCATTTGCATATTCTACGCCAAACTCAACGGAAGCGCCACCTAGCGGCCAGCGGAAATGTTGCACCCTAAGATACGACGGCGCAGGTTGTCGTATCTTAGATAGGTTTAAGTGTATTTCAGTTTGAGCATACACTTAAACATACGACGGCGCAGATTCCGAGTTACGACGGCGTATCCACTGATACGCCGGCGTGACTCTTTGTGAATCTGGCTATATGTTTTTTTTTACATCTGTCCCTGATATGTCCGAAACCGACATGTTTTTGATGTGAAAATCCCGAGATTTTAGCTGCCCCGCCTCTGCATTGCCTCCTGGCGTGGTGGCCATCTGTAAGCTCAGGGGCCCCATTATCTTCTATTGCTCAGCGGGCCCCATGAGTTGTCAGTCCACCCCTGGGCACGGCTGCGCAAAGCAACGTAAAGGTACGTTGCTTTGAATTTGCCGCTGTGCGGGCCCCTGTCGCATGCTCTGTGACCATCCCCACGGGTCCCGCGGACTCGATGTCTGCCGGTGTCCCGCGATCGTGTCACGGACCTGCAGAGCGGGGGGGATTCCTGTGTAAACAAGGCATTTCCCTGTTCTGCCTTGTGACAGGACACTGATCTACTGCTCCCTGTCATCAGGAGCAGTGCTCAGTGTCATGTCACTTGTAGCCCAGCCCCCACACAGTTAGAATCACTCCCTAGGACACACTTAACCCCTTCCTCGCCCCTTAGTGTTTAACCCCTTCCTTGCCACTGTCATTTACACAGTAATCAGTGCATTTTTATAGCACTGACCGCTGTATAAATGACAATGGTCCCAAAATGGCGTCAAAAGTGTCCGATGTGTCCGCCGTAATGTCGCAGTCACAATAAAAATCGCAGATCGCCGCCATTACTAATAGAAAAAAAATTATAATAAAAATGCCATAAATGATCCCCTATTTTGTAGACGCTATGGGCCAGATTCAGGTACGGAGGCGTATCTTTGAGGCGGCGTAGCGTATCGTATTTACGCCACGCCGCCTTAAGTCAGAGAGGCAAGTACTGTATTCTCAAAGCACTTGCCTCCTAAGTTACGGCGGTGTAGCGAAAATGGGGCCGGCGTAAGCGCGCCTAATTCAAATGTGGATGAGGGGGGCGTGTTTTATTTAAATGAATGGTGACCCGACGTGATTGACGTTTTTTTACGAACGGCGCATGCGCCGTCCGTGTACATATCCCAGTGTGCATTGCGGCAAAGTACGCCGCAAGGACGTATTGGTTTTGACGTGAACGTAAATTACGTCCAGCCCCATTCACGGACGACTTACGCAAACAACGTAAAATTTTGACGCGGGAACGACGGCCATACTTAACATTGGCTACGCCACGTAGGGGGCAGCTTTATCTTTATGCCGGCATACCTCTTACGGAAATGGCTAATCTTTACTGCGACGGGCAAGCGTACGTTCGTGAATTGGCGTATCTACTCATTTGCATATTCTACGTCGAACTCAATGGAAGCGCCACCTAGCGGCCAGCGGAAATATTGCACCCTAAGATACGACGGCGCAGGCCGGCGTATCTTAGGTAGGTTTAAGTATCTCAGTTTGAGCATACACTTAAACATACGACGGCGCAGATTCCGAGTTACGTCGGCGTATCTACTGATACGCCAGCGTAACTCTTTGTGAATCTGTCCCTATAACTTTAGCGCAAACCAATCAATATAGGCTTATTTTTAACAAAAATATGTCTCTCTACTTTTGTTTATAGCGCAAAAAATAAAAACAGCAGAGGTGATGAAATACCACCAAAAGAAACCTCTATTTGTGGGAATTTGTAATTTCCACCTTCTGGAACCTGCAGCGCCTATGATGGACGTCTCACGCCCCGCAGTCCTGGCAATGGACCAGTGGTACATCCATCATAGGCGCTGCAGGCTCCAGAAGGCGGGACCTGCTATGTCACTCGTCAGAACTCAGCGGCGCTCGGGATCAGAGCTGCTGCATGCCTGAGACCCGGGGCTTTTCAGGACCCATTTGTGGCTCCAGATCCCCCCCCCCCTCCCGACACCACTACCCAGAGCATTAAGAGCATTACACAAGCAGTGCTGCAGTCACCCTGATGCTCTTATTTTCAGTATTCCAGTACCTACTTTGTCTCCAGACTCCACAAGGTGAGCTGCCCCTCGGGGTGACTGCAGCAGAGCTGAGGAGGTCCCATCAGAAAGTTAATCCCGCCAAGGCTGCAGGCCCAGATAACATCCCAAGCCTGACTTCTCAGAGACTGAGCACACCAGCTCAGATCGGCTCTGATCAATTCTCTTTAAATAAGCCAGTTCATCCTACGAATCCTCACACTTTGAAGCAAAGTAATAATTGATGCATTTTGCTGAAGACTATATCTAACCAATGTTTATGCCAAAGGGGTTACGTTTATTCTTCCGTTTTGAGAAAAAAAAGAAAAAAAAGGTTGCTAAGTTATCTTCTTTTCCCATGGAAGATCCCTAAAGTCTTGAGTTCAGTCGGAATGCGATATTTTAGTGTAGAGCGCGATACAATGTTTTACTTTTCTTTTCCACTGGCACTGTTACTTTTTATTTAGTTTTTTTTTCAAAGTTGGAATACGTTGCGGGGCTGATTGATGTGATTCACATGTTTCCACCAAATATCACTGTGCCGTGTAATGTCAGCAATTGCTTTTGAAAAGTGTCTGTCTGTTGCCTTTGTACAATAATTTCAGAACTGGAATTGGTCAAGATAGTCGGGTTCTTGGGGATTGTGCAGGGCCGATCCTGGGGTCACAGACGCCTGGGTGCAGAAATATTTCTGGCGCCCCCACATGGGCGTGGTCATCTTACTAACGCCTCCCCTTTACAAATGTTTCTATGGCTATGACTCAAACCCAGAAATGCTCCCCTAAGAAGTCTCTATTAGTGTCCCCCCCAGCAGGTGTCCCCCATCAGTGTCCCCCCCAGCAGGTGTCCCCCATCAGAGCCCTCCACAGCAGGTGTCCCCCCATCAGGGCCCCCCCCACAGCAGGTGTCCCCCATAAGGGCCCCCCCCACAGCAGGTGTCCTCCATCAGAGCCCCCCCACATCAGGTGTCCCTATAGATCAGTACTTGTCCAATAGTTCCCTGTAGTTCGGGTGCGCTGGGAGCAGAAGCACATTACAGGGGGCGGGGCATATGTGGCATCTTTGGTTACTTGGAGGGTGGCACTCGGAGAGCATTTCTGGGAGTGCACGGGGTGATTGGCAGCAGCTCTGGCCAACCCAGAAGCCTCTCATCACACCGCCTATGGGAGAAGAGCAGACACACGCAGACGGGAGACTGCTACATGCATACCGGACCGAATTAATTAGTGGAGCCTAGTGCCGGAACTAGGCTGTGGTACCTGGGGACAGCGGGAGGTATGCGCTCTTGTCAGTTGCCAGCGGAGAGAGCAAGCGGGATGGGGAACCGCAGCACCCGCTACATGCGCTCCGCCTCTGGACACAGACAAGGAGGAGTGAGGGGAGCACTTTGGAGCTTCGGTGCCCCCACCTCTGAGGCGCCTGGGTGCGGAGCACCCCGCGCACCCTGCCTAGGATCGGCCCTGGGATTGTGCACAACCATCTCTAATGCCTCGTACACACGATCCGATTTTCTGCAGACAAAGCCTCAAGCCTAGGGTGACCACATTTCCAAACTGCCATTCAGGCACACCCTCCCTTCCCACCCAAAAATCAGTTTGTGTTGTAACGAATCACAGCACAGTGATTGGACACAAGAGGTGGGATTTATGATTTCTCCAATCACAAGCAGGGGGCGGGATTGTGCTTCTCCAGGCATTCCCGGCCAGGACAAGTACTGTCAGTGAGTAAAGCGGTGATGTGGCGGCCTTTTTTAGGGGCATTAGATTGGCCCGGGGTGTGGCTGTGTCAGTTTCATTCCGGGACACTGTATTGTCCTGGAATGAAGGTGCCCGGGACACAGGGCCGTTTGAAGGAATTTGGGGGCCCCAAGCAAAATGGGCACCCCCCGCATGCAAAGCCTAAGTTACTGCTACACTATTTTTTTACACCCATGTTCTTACCCCCCCCCCCCCCCAGTCCCTATGTTTTTCTATTTCCACCTCCCCTTCTTCCCTGTTGGCTGCCGCTGTAGCGTGGCCGAGCTCCTCTTCCTCCTGTCAGTCCAGTGTTCTATCATTATGGGTCCCCAGTCCCCTATCAGATAGTGCCCCAGGTGGGCCGGGTACTGTGCGGTACAGGAGATTCAGTTTCCTGTGTTCCCGGCCGGACTGAAAGGAAGTGAGCACTCAGTGTGCACTTCCTGTCAGTCCTGCCGGGAACAGAAAATTGAATCTCCTGTACCACGCGCGGTACCCGGCCGGACTGACAGGACTCCAGGAGAAAGGAAGAGGAGCTCGGCCACGCTACAGCCTGGGAAGGGGAAGTTGGGGGCCCCAGGCCAGCTCGGGGCCCCAAGCAATTGTTTGTTTTGCCTGTCCTGTAGCGACAGGCCTGCTGTGACAGACCTGCAAAGTGCGGGACTGTCCCGGGCAATCCGGGACACATGGTCACCCTCCTCAAGCCACATACACACGACCGGTTTTCCCGACAGGAAAACTGCCAGGAGAGCATTTGGCCGGGAATCCCGGCTGTGTGTATGCTCCCTAGCAGTTTTCCCGTCAGGAAAACAGCCAGGAATCCCAACGGGAAAATAGAGAACCCTGCTCTCTATTTTCTCGCCGGGTTTCCCGGCAGAGTGTTTCCTGCCGAGAAAACCGGTCGTCTGTATGCTTACCCGAGTTGAGGAAAAACCGTGCATGCTCGATAACACTTTGACGCATGCGCGATAGCATACAAACTTAGTGTGGGGTGTAGCAAGATGGCGGTGACAGAATCGAATGTGACGAGACGCCGGCTCGTCGTAGTCGATGACGTCACTGCGTTCTTGCCATTCAAAAGAACGGAGGTTCTTTTGAGTGGCCGTCTGTATACACGACTTTGCAAGGCAAGCTTGCCAGGAATCCCGGCCGTGTGTACAGGGCTTCAGACTTTTGTCCGAAGGGCATTGGCCAAAAACTTGTCTTGTATACAAACGGCACGCAATTGTCGCCCAACAAACACAAATGTAGTTAAGCCCCGTACACACGATCGGATTTTACGCAGACAAATCGTAAGACAGGATTTTTCAGCTCTTGAGCGCCACCCTTTGGGCACCTTCTGCTAATGTTGTGTTATGGTGAGCATTGATTCTGAGCATGCATGTTTGTACTATGGACTGAAGAAGTAGGAGACAGACATGGCCTGGGAGAGAGTGACCGAGAAAGAAAAGGAGAGAGAGTTGTGTTATAGTGAGCATTGATTCCGAGCAGGCGTGTTTGTACTTTGGACTTATGTCCGACAGACTTGCGTACAAATGGTCAGATTTTCCGCCAACAGGCTGTCATCATACAATTCCCATCAGAAAAGATAAAGATTCCCGGAAAGAAAAGAAGATTCCGGAAATAAAAGAAAACTCTCGGAAAGAAAAGAAGATTTCTGAAAAGAAAACTCCTGGAAATGAAAGAAGATTCCCGGAAAGAAAAGAAGATTCCCAGAAAGAAAAGAAGATTCCCGGAAAGAAGAGAAAACTCCCGGAAAGAAAAGAATACACCCGGAAAGAAAAGAAGATTCCCGGAAAGAAAAGATTCCCAGAAAGAAAAGAAGATTCCCAGAAAGAAAAGAAGATTCCCAGAAAGAAAAGAAGATTCCCAGAAAGAAAAGAAGATTCCCAGAAAGAAAAGAAGATTCCCAGAAAGAAAAGAAGATTCCCGGAAAGAAAAGAAGATTCCCAAAAAGAAAAGAAAACTCCTGGAAAGAAAAGAAGATTCCCGGAAAGAAAAGAAGATTCCTGGAAAGAAAAGAAGATTCCTGGAAAGAAAAGAAGATTCCCGGAAAGAAAAGAAGATTCCCGGAAAGAAAAGAAGATTCCCGGAAAGAAAAGAAGATTCCCAGAAAGATAAGAAGATTCCCGGAAAGAAGAGAAAACTCCCGCAAAGAAAAGAAAACTCCCGGAAAGGAAAGAAAATTCCCAGAAAGAAAAGAAAATTTCTGGAAAGAAAACTCCCGGAAAGAAAAGAAGATTCCTGAAAAGAAAAGAAAACTCCCGGAAAGAAAAGAAAACTCCCAGAAAGAAAAGAAGATTCCCAGAAAGAAAAGAAAACTCCCGGAAAGAAAAGAAAATGCACAAAATTTCAGATTTTCAAAAGAAAATTTGTTCGGAGTTTATTGCCTGCGAAAGCAGAGTCAGGGCCAGAACTACCAGGAAGAGGGACAGCTTTTTCCCTGACGCTGAGAGATTGGCGAATTCATCATCATGCTGAACAACTGCTGCTATTATCATTATTATCTCATTCCTGGACATCCCTGCAATTCCAGATTGATAATTCTGCACTTTATGATTGATAACACTGCAATCTCACCGAACATTCTGCTGCTTCATATGTGCAATTATTCCCATTATTATTATTTTTATACATTTGTATACTTATGTTTTTATATATGTGTGTGTATATATATATATATATATATATATATATATATATATATACATTTATTTTTATTTTTTTGTGTACTAGAATGTGTGTATCTTAATGATTTTATCTTTGTTATAGCCGGGACCTGAGTACCTTATTTTTTTGTTGCCTTACATGTACAACATGTTCTAGAATGACAATAAAAATAGCCTTATCTTTATGCAGGGTTGCGTATGAAAGGTTTATATTTGTTCCTTTATATAGCTATGATGTTTTATCTTGTGTGTCTGGGATCAGGGAGTTTGGCTTTAATTTGTTTGCCAATAAATAAATAAAAATAAATGATAATAATAAATAAATAAAATACGAATGATGATGATGATGATAATATTAATAATAATAATAATAATAATAATAATAATAATAATAATAAATACAATAAACAAAAATTAATAATCATAAATAAATACAATACGGATGATGATCATAATAATAATAATAATAATAATAATAATATAAATAATAAATAATCATAAATAAATAAAATACTAATGATGAAAATAATAATATTATTAATAATAAATACAATAAATAAAAAATCATGAATAAATAAAAAATAAAATACGTACCAGTGGTGCGCCGAAATGAAAATTTCCTGTGCCGAAACCAAAAATTCAGGATGCACTTGGCTAAAATCGAAAACTAAAATTGATGTTTTTAAAAGAAAATATATAGATATATATATATTTTTATAAATAATTGTATTATATTCGACTTATTTATAATGTCATGAATTTATATGAATATGGATTTATTGTCGGCCAGGAACGGCACCCTTTGAAGCGGTGTTAATAATCCTGCTGGCTGCATTTTTGGTCAGCACCTCCTCATTGAAATGCATTGACAACGCAGCAAGAACGCATCAAAAAATGCACCCGTGTTGTATTTGTGATGTTGTTTCTTTTAATTAACATGACCTATGAAAAACACACTATAAGCACATTGGCCTCCCGCTGCTGTCAATCAAATCCAATGACGCAGGAGCTGGGGGGCAGGGCTGGGTCTTGTGGTCTGTGTCAATGGATGCAGCAGCAGGACACCTGAGTGCGCCCACATAGGTGCCCCCCAGGGAAAGCGCTTCTCCGTTGGGGCACTCAAAAAGAGGAGAAGCCAGGAAGGACCCCAGAAGAGGAGGATCGGGGGTTCTCTGTACAAAACCCTTGCACAGAGGAGGTAAGTATGACATGTTTGTTATTTTAAAAGAAAGAAAAAAACAATACTTTACAACCCCTTTAACCCTAATCCTAACCCTGATACTAAACCCTCATCCTAACCCCAACCCTTAATCCTAACCCTGATACTAAACCCTAATACTAACTCCAACCCCTAATCCTAACCCTGATACTAAACCCTAATACTAACCCCAACCCCTAATCCTAACCCTGATACTAAACCCTAATCCTAACCCCAACCCCTAATCCTAACCCTGATACTAAACCCTAATCCTAACCCCAACCCCTAATCCTAACCCTGATACTAAACCCTAATCCTAACCCTGATACTAAACCCTAATCCTAACCCCAACCCCTAATCCTAACCCTGATACTAAACCCTCATCCTAACCCCAACCCTTAATCCTAACCCTGATATAAACCCTAATACTAACTCCAACCCCTAATCCTAACCCTGATACTAAACCCTAATACTAACCCCAACCCCTAATCCTAACCCTGATACTAAACCCTAATCCTAACCCCAACCCCTAATCCTAACCCTGATACTAAACCCTAATACTAACTCCAACCCCTAATCCTAACCCTGATACTAAACCCTAATACTAACCCCAACCCCTAATCCTAACCCTGATACTAAACCCTAATACTAACTACAACCCCTGATACTAAACCCTAATCCTAACCCCAACCCCTAATCCTAACCCTGATACTAAACCCTAAATCCTAACCCTAACCCTGATACTAAACCCTAATACCAACTCCAACCCCTAATCCTAACCCTGATACTAAACCCTAATACCAACTCCAACCCCTAATCCTAACCCTGATACTAAACCCTAATACCAACTCCAACCCCTAATCCTAACCCTGATACTAAACCCTAACCCCTAATACTAAACCCTAATACTAACCCCTAATCCTAACCCTAATATTAAACCCTAACCCCTAATCCTAATCCTAACCCTAAGAGCCCATTCACTCAGGGGCAACACGACTTCCAGCGCGACTTTGGGAGGCAACTTGGACACGACTTGAGTATGAAACACAGCGCGACTTGGGGCGACTTTAGCGCGACTTACAACGCAACTTGAAGTCGCCTCCAGGAGGGAGAATTTCATGACAAATTTTAAATAAAAAACTGTCATGGGTTTCCTCTCCAAGGGCATACCAGGCCCTTAGGTCTGGTATGGATTTGGGGGGGGGGGGGGGCCCCACACCGTTTTTTCGGTGTAGGGGGTTCCCCTTGAAATCCATACCAGACCCAAGGGCATGCTATGCTCCTGGAGGGGAACCCATGCCGGTTTTGTATTTAAAATTTGGCGTGGAGTTCCCCTGTGGGAGGGAGGGGTTTGCCTTAGAGCCGGTTCACACTGGGGTGACTGTAAAGTTGCCTCGTTATGAACGACTTGGAGGCGACTTCCACTGAAATCAATGGGTACAAGTCGCCTACAAGTCGGATTGAAGTAGTACAGGAACGTTACTGCTGTATGTGTCGGTACTGACTGTTCTTTTGTATTTGTTTTGCTCTGAACCATGTGTGTACAAATAAATATCCTTTGTGCTCAATAAATACGTTTTGCTTGATAAAAAAAAAAAAAAAAAGATGTAGTACAGGAACCTTTTTTCAAGTCGGAGCGACTGCAGTAGTGTCCATTAAGACGGCTCCATTCACTTCCATTGATTTCTTCATGCAGCGCGACTTGAAGTCGGATCCAAAGGCGGACCTGTGTGAATGGGCTCTTACCTATAATCTAAATAAATAAGAAGTTAATAAATAATATTCAGTAAATAAATAATATTACATTAAATAAATAAATAAATTAAATAACCCCATAACCAAATAAAAAAATAATAATAATAATTGTAAGGGAATGACCCGTGACACCCAGAGACTTTTGAAGGATGGGGGGTACTCCTGTGCCAGCGTCACTAATGGCGCTTGGGTCTAGGGTCACCCTGTGCCCCTTTTGGGCATAGGGTGACTGATAATTCATGTTTTGCAGGATATCTTGGAATATTACAAGTTGTTAAAGTCTGACTCCAAATGGAGTGTTTTCATTCAATGGGGGGACACATGCTTTTGAGGTGTTAATTGTGTCTGCTCTAGACATTCCATTGTGAGATGCTAACTAAGTCTGCTACTGTGGTGATGTGGAATGTGACTTGTCAAGCTGTATGCGGAGATAGGCTGTCTGGATAATGACTAATAATTAACTCAACTGAATGTCATTGTCTAAGAGAAGGTGTATTGAAGCCCCCCCCCCCATTGTGTGATGTGTGGGTGGAGTGTTCCTTTGATTACTGTAACATGCCTGTACTGTATATAAGAGAGCTAACCATTAAAGCATTGGTTCATTCATACATTTTGAAACCAGAGAACAGAGCGTATGTCTCGTTTATTCTGGGGAAATCCATATGGATCGTGACTGCTGGAGTGTAGATTGTCGGATAAGCTGTCGTGGGGCAATGGAATGGAGATCGTAAACGGTGGTGACCGTTACAATAATAATAATAATATAATAAATAAATAAAAGCTGAAAAACATAGCAACAAGTGATGAAACCTGCGGCCTCAGTGTATAGTGTGATAGCGTTTTTATTTTCTCATCCACTGGCACTGTTACTTGTTTTTCGAAGAACACGCACCAGTCTGATGTGATTCACATGTTTTCACCAAATATCACTGTGCCGAGTAATGCCGTGAGTCATCGCTTATGAGTGTCAGTCTATTGCCTGGTAATAAAATCTCACCCAGAACTGGTAAAGATAACCGGGATATCACTGAGTGCTAGTTCTACTGAAATAAAGAACGGCAAGCTAAATGAGATGGCTTTCGCATCAGCAACAAAAAGGATCATTATCTCGGACTAGAGAAATGCCTTACTTTGGGAGAAAATTGGATGACAGAGAGTTACCTTAAACTCAATGGCCCGGATTCACAAAGCACTTGCGCCGACTTATCTCAAGATACGCCGCGTAAGTGCAAATATGCGCCGTCGTATCTGTGCGTCGGACCCACAAACTAAGATACGCCTAAAAACAGGCTTCATCCCGCCGACGTAACTTTCCTACGCTGGCGTAGCGTTGGCGCATATTTAGGCTGGACGCATGTGGCGCTCCCATTGATTTTCTATTCAAATATGCAAATGAGGGAAATACGGCGATTCACGACTGTACGTGCGCCTGACGCAGGCTAAGCGATGTGCGCGTAAGTTGTACGTCCGGCGTAAAGTTAAGCCCCATAAAGGAGGTGTAACCCAGCAGCAGACATGCAAAGGTCTGCACCAGGGAACACAAGCCGGCGTATATTTACGGAGTTTACGTTGGACGTGTGTGTGGCTGGGCGTAGGTTACGTTCACGCCGTAGGCAGTGATCCGGCGTATTTTAGGCAGTTGTTCCGACGTGGTTATGAGCATGCGCAGAGGGATGCGTCCTCGTCTCGGCGCATGCGCAGTTGATGATACGTATCTGTCTGGCGCTCGGCCCATCATTTGCATGGGGTCACGCCTCATTTGCATGGCTCACGCCCACTTCCACCTACGCCGATTTACGCCTTCGAAACCCAGCGCAGTTTTGGCAGCACTGGCTTTGAGAATTCCATACTTGCCTCTCTGCGCTGCGTCGGCGTAGCGTATATTATTTGCGCTACGGCGTGGTAATGTGCGCCCGCTCTCTGTGAATCTGGGCCAATAGCTCAAAAACAGAACTTCTTCTGCTCCACTCAAATCGAAAGAGACTTGCCACGACAACATGGACGCCCCCGCCAATTTTTGGGACAAATCATCACCCCTAGCACCAAAGTCAAAAGTCTCGGAGTCACCTTTGACTCCGACATGACAATGGATGCACAAATAAGTTCAGTGGTCAGCGGATCACACCATCTGCTGCGCCTGCTACGTAGACTCATTTCCTTTATCCCGAAAGAAGACATAGCAGTCGTGGTGGGATCGATAATCAACTCCAGACTCGACTATGCAAACGCCCTTTACCTCGGACTCCCAAAGTACCAAATAGCTCGTCTACAAGTCGTCCAGAATACGGCGGCACGACTTGTAACAGGTAAAAAAAACCTGGGAATCAATCTCTCCCTCACTGAGATCCCTTCGCTGGTTGCCCGTAAAAGACAGAATTATGTTTAAGGAACTATGCCTGACGCACAAATGTGTTCAAGGAAGTGCCCCCCCAATATCTATGTGAAAAATTTAAATGTCGCAACCCTGATCGCGTTCTCCGTTCTACTAACCAAAAACTACTCCAGATACCTAAGGCCACATACAAGTCCAAAGGAGAACGAAGATTTGCAGTCCAAGGACCTAGACTGTGGAACGCTCTACCAACCAGCACCTGAACGGAAGTCAATCACCAGGCCTTCAGAAAAAAACTCAAAACCCATCTATTCTGAGGGCAAAATATAGTAGGGAATGGATACCAAGCACCCAGAGGCCATTCAGTTCCCATGTGTTGCGCTATACAAGTTTTTCCCTCACTCACTCAGTTGGGATATCTCTATGGGTGGTATGGAAATGTGATTATCACTCCAACACACCAATATGTCTGGCTACACTATACAAAATTTGGTTTCCTCTTCTGCAGCATTTTATTAGCAAAGCTGTCACAGCCAGGGAATCAGCTAATCAAGCACAATCTGTGCATGATTAGCTGCTTTAGGCTGCATTCACACCTTGGCGTATTTACGCCCGACGCTCGTGCCGCTGGAGGGGCGATTTTACATTGTTGTCTATGAGATGGTTCACATCTCGCGCCAAACGCCGTGCGCCTGCCGCCTGAAAACAAGTCCCGGACCCTTTTTTTCAGGCGGCTTTCGGCGTTCGGCATAGACAACAATGTGTTGTAAAAAAAAAAAGTTTTGTCGCAGCAAATCGCGGTACATTACGCCACAATTTGTCGCGGCAAAATACGCTGCGTTATAGTGTGAATGCAGCCTTACAGGACAGGGGCGGGGTTGTCCTATAAACCCCCTGATATCTACATAAAGAGGACCTGTTACCTGCCCAAAGCTATCACAATGGGGTGGAGGTAACAGCTAACAACTAGCCCAATAAAATAAATGAAAACAAGTGTAAAGAAAAAACATAAAGCGCTGCAACGTTCCAAGATAATGTTTAGGAGACTCATTGATTTCAATGGACTTCCTTAATGCAACACAGCAAATAGTAAATGGACCCTCATGGATTTTTAATGAACACTTTACTGAATTAAATGTGGTTCACTTATACCGGTTTATGTTTCTATTTTATATTTGAGGTTGAAACGCTGTTCATGCTCAAAACTGAAGGAATGGCTTTATATTTCATCCCGTGAAATAAAATTTTCTTTTCTTTGACGAAATAAGCTTTTTTATTGAGTAAAAGAGAAAATTCTCTGAATGAACGGATTTTTTTTTTAAAGCGGACTAGGGAAAAAAAGGAATAAAAGGGCTGAAGTACCAAAATAAATAAATAATAATAATACAAAAATATATATATTTTGCAGCTTATAGGTTTTTAGATGTGATGGCTGCATTCATTTTCCTTTTTAATGTTTTTTTTTACTTTATTTTCATCTGGTGATCCTGCCAGTAAGTCTGTTATTTTTCAACTTCCTTTAACCACTTAAGGACTGCCTAACGCCGATATATGTCGGCAGAATGGCACGACTGGGCACAATCACGTACCTGTAAATGCCCAGCCGTGGGTCGCGGGCGCGCGCCCGCAACCCGGTCCGAAGCTCCGTGACCGCGGCCGTGGGACTCGTGGTCCCGATCGCCGCTGGAGTCCCGCGATCGGTCCCCGGAGCTGAAGAACGGGGAGAGCTGTGTGTAAGCACACCTTCCCCGTTCTTCACTGTGGCATCGTCATTGATCGTGTGTTCCCTAATATAGGGAATCACAATCAATGACGTCACACCTACAGCCACACCCCCCTACAGTTAGAAACACATATGAGGTCAAACTTAACTCCTTCAGCGCCCCCTTGTGGTTAACTCCCAAACTGCAATTGTCATTTTCACAGTAAACAATGCATTTTTAATGCATTTTTTGCTGTGAAAATGACAATGGTCCCAAAAATGTGTCAAAATTGTCCGATGTGTCCGCCATAATGTCGCAAGTCACGAAAAAAATCGATGATCGCCGCCATTAGTAGTAAAACATTTTTTTTTTATAAAAATGCAATAAAAATACCCCCTATTTTGTAAACGCTATAAATTTTGCGCAAACCAATCGGTAAACGCTTAATAAGATTTTTTTTTTACCAAAAATAGGTAGAAGAATACGTATCGGCCCAAACTGAGGGAAAAAAATGTTTTTATATATGTTTTTGGGGGATATTTATTATAGCAAAAAGTAAAAAATATTGAATTTTTTTCAAAATTGTCGCTCTATTTTTGTTTATAGCGCAAAAAATAAAAACTGCAGAGGTGATCAAATACCACCAAAAGAAAGCTCTATTTGTGGGAAAAAAAGGACGCCAATTTTTTTGGGAGCCACGTCGCACAACCGCGCAATTGTCAGTTAAAGCGACGCAGTGCCGAATCGCAAAAACTGGCCTGGGCATTTACCTGCATTTTGGTCTGGGTCTTAAGTGGTTAACAGACCAAACTGTCCAGCAAAATGGCAGTTAGATGGGTGGGGCAAACCATTTACCACAAACGGGGGTGCTTACAATAATCAGCTTTTATTTATGTAAAACCTTTATCCCACAAGTAAAGAAATGTTGCTGTAACTGCTTACAAAAGTGTTAACTGGAGTTCCGCTTTAATTTGTTATCCGTCTAAATCTGCTAGTCCATATAACACTACATTGTGCTCCCTCACTGTTTGGGATGCTAATCCTAGGGTCCTTCTCTGTTAGGGATGCTAATCCTAGGGCCCTTTACTGTTGGGGATGCTAATACTAGGGCCCTTCACTGTTGGGGATGCTAATCCTAGGGCCCTTTACTGTTGGGGATGCTAATCCTAGGGCCCTTTACTGTTGGGGATGCTAATCCTAGGGCCCTTCACTGTTGGGGATGCTAATCCTAGGGCCCTCACTGTTGGGGATGCTAATCCTAGGGCCCTCAATGTTGTGGATGCTAATCCTAGGGCCCTCATTGTTGGGGATGCTAATCCTAGGGCCCTCAGTGTTGGGGATGCTAATCCTAGGGCCCTCACTGTTGGGGATGCTAATCCTAGGGCCCTCAGTGTTGTGGATGCTAATCCTAGGGCCCTCAGTGTTGGGGATGCTAATCCTAGGGCCCTCAGTGTTGTGGATGCTAATCCTAGGGCCCTCACTGTTGGGGATGCTAATCCTAGGGCCCTCACTGTTGGGGATGCTAATCCTAGGGCCCTCAATGTTGTGAATGCTAATCCTAGGGCCCTCATTGTTGGGGATGCTAATCCTAGGGCCCTCAGTGTTGTGGATGCTAATCCTAGGGCCCTCAGTGTTGGGGATGCTAATCCTAGGGCCCTCAGTGTTGGGGATGCTAATCCTAAATCCCTCACTGTTGGGGATGCTAATCCTAGGGCCCTCAGTGTTGAAGATGCTAATCCTAAATCCCTCACTGTTGGGGATGCTAATCCTAGGGCCCTCATTGTTTGAAAGACTACAGCAGACTGCAGGACATAGCCTAAGTCCCCTACTGTTGGAGAGGAAAATCCTTGGGCCCCTACTGTTTGGGAGGCTATGGCGGAATGTAGCAGACATCCTAGGACCCTCACTGTTTGGGAGGTTATAGCAAATTGGAGGACACATCCTAGGTCTCTTACTATTGGGTAGGCAAGACCTAGGACCCTTACTGTTTGGAAGGCTATGGAGATTGAAGGGCATATCCTAGGCCCCTTACTATTGGGGAGCAAAACCTAGGGCCCTTCGTTTTTTGGGGGGGGGCTATGGTGGACTGTAGGACACATCCTAAATCCATCACTGTTGGGAAAGCCAATCCTAGGTCCCTCACTGTTTGGGAGGGTTTGACAGACTGCATGACACCTCCAAGGTCCCTTAGGATTAGGGAGGCAAATCCTAGAGCCCTGACTGTTTGGGAGGCTATGGCAGATTTAAGGACACATCCTAGGTCCCTTACTAATGGGTAGGCAAGAGCAAAGGCCCTCATGGTTTAAAAGGCTACAGCAGACTGCAGCAGACATCCTAGGGCCCTTACTGTTGAGAAATAAAATCCTAGGGTCCTCACAGTTTTGGAGGCTATGGCAGACTGTAGTAGACATCCTAGGGCCTTCACTGTTGGGTAGGCAAAGATTATGGCTCTCACAATTGGAGAGACTAGGCAGACTGTAGCAGACACCCTGGGGTCCTCACTGTTGGATAGAAAATTCTTAGGGCCCTCACTGTTTCAAAGGTTACAGCAAACTGCAGTATACATCCTATGCAGTATACATTCCCTTTTTGTTGGGAAAGCAAATCCTAAGGCCTTCACCGTTTAGGAGGTTATAGAAAATTGGAGGACACGTCCTAGGTCCCTTACTATTGGGTAGACAAGACATAGGGCCCTTACTGTTTGGGAGGCTATGGAGATTAAAGGACACATCCTAGGTTCCTTACTATTGGGTTGGCAAGACATAGGGCCCTTACTGTTTGGGAGGCTATGGAGATTGAAGGACACATCCTAGGTTCCTTACTATTGGGTTGGCAAGACATAGGGCCCTTATTTTTTGGGAGGCTATGGAGATTGAAGGACACATCTTAGGTCCCTTATGCCCCATACACACCATCACTTTATGTGATGAAAAAAAACGACATTTTCTGTGAAGTAAAAAATGACCTTTTTGAAACTTCAATTTTCAAAGACGAAGTTGCCTACACACCATCGTTTTTTCACAATGCTCTAGCAAAGCGAGGTTACGTTCCACCACGTTTTTCCATTGAAGCTCGCTTCATAACTAGCTTCTGGGCATGCGCGGGTGTAAAAACGTCTTTTTAAACAACGTTTTTTGCTACACACGGTCAATTTCTGTGAAGTAAAAAACGACGTTTTGAAAAACGACACATAAAATTGAAGCATGCTTCAATTTTTTTTGGTCGTTTTTTACAAGACATAAAACGACGTTTTCCCCCACACACAGTCATTTAAAGTGACGTTTTTAAAAACGTCATTTTTTTTCATCACATAAAGTGATGGTGTGTACGGGGCATTACTATTGGGTAGGCAAGACCTAGGGCCCTTTATTTTTCGGGGGCTATGGTGGACTGTAGGACACATCCCAGGGCCCTCACCGTTTGGGAGGGTATGGGCAACTGTAGCATGCATCCTAGGGCCCTCACTGTTTGGGAGGCTATGACAGAATGTAGCTGACATCCTAGAGTTCTCACTGTTGAGCAGGCTAACTGTTTGGAAGCCTATGGCAGATTGCAATGCACATCCTAGGTCCCTCAGAAGTAGGGAGGCTAATCCTAGGGCCCTCACTGTTTAAGACTACAGCAGACTGCAGGGCACATCCTAGGTTCTCTACTATATGGGAGGCAAATCTTGTTTGGGAGGCTATGGCAGATTGAAGGACACTTCCTAGGTCCCTTAGCAGTGGGGAGGCAAATCCTAAGATTCTCATTGTTTGGGAAGCTATGAAGGATTGAAGGACACATCCCACGGGGGAAATATAGAGAGCAGGTTCTCGGTTTTCCCCTCGGGATTTCGAACGGTCTTTTTGCCGTTGGATATCCCGGTCGTGTTTACAGGGCATTAGGCTCCTTAGCATTGGGGAAGCAAATACTAAGGTTCTCATTGCTTGGAAACTATGACAGATTGAAAGACACATCCTAGAACCCTTACTATCGTGGAGGCAAATTCTAAGGTCCTCGTTGTTTTGGAAACTATGACAGATTGAAAGACACATCCTAGAACCCTTACTATTGTTTAGGCAAATTATAAGGTCCTCGCTGTTTTGGAAACAATGACAGATTGAAGGACACATCCTAGAACCCTTACTATCGTGGAGGCAAATTCTAAGGTCCTCGCTGTTTTGGAAACTGTGACATGTTGAAGGACACATCCTAGAACCCTTACTATTGCAGAGGCAAATTCTAAGGTCCTCGCTGTTTTGGAAACGATGACAGATTGAAGGACACATCATAGAACCCTTACTATCGTGGAGGAAAATTCTAAGGTCCTCGCTGTTTTGGAAACGATGACAGATGGAAGGACACATCCTAGAAGCCTTACTCTTGGAGAGGCCAATCCTAGGGCCCCTTACTGTTGGGAACAGTACAGCAGACTGCAGCAGACATCTTAGGGTCCTCACTGTAGGCTAGTTTAGACATTTTTGAAATACTAGTGCTGTTTTTTCCTCTAGTTACAGAGATAATAATCAGAACTGCAGATCAGAACCCTTCATAAATGTATAGACGCTCATACAGTAGAGTAAGGCACTTAAGAATTCAAGGGTTGGAAGGAAAAGGTCTTCTGCCCTGGTCTGTACCAATGGGGCTGTGCAGTTGCTCCAGAGCTTAGTAAATGAGCAGAAGCTCTGCTGACTTCCATCATCCAATCATGTGCAAGCAAAAATGCTTTTTTTTTAATTTTCCTTGCTCATGATTGGGTATTCTTTGTTTTGTTTTTTTTGTTTTTTATTCGTTTTTGATTTTTTTTAGAATAAAAAAAAAAAATCCAAACATTATCTTGAAACATATACAATGAAAAAATTGCATTGAAGCTTTACCTCATTTACTATAAGCCCTGGAGCAACTGCGCTTGCAGAGTGCACAGTCTATTTGTCTTTAGTAAATCAACCCCAATGTTTCCTAGCCTTTAGCTACACTCGGATGGGGTTATTGAACCCTGACGAATTCCATTGTGTGAAATTTATCAGAATTATTTCTGCCTATATAACTTGTGTCAGGAATGTTGTTCGTAGAAGGAGCTGGAGCGGAGCACACAACAAGATAATTGTTTTCCTTACCCCCCCTTTTTTATTTTTTTTATTTGTTACCATCATTTTCTCATGTATCTAGTTATCTAGTAATAGGCAGGCCGCTGTAATGCAATGTGAGCATTAATATGGTTCAATTACTCATTTGTGCTATATAAATTCACAGCGGCCCGAGGCAATCACATACAGTACATGTTACGGCTCTAAACTCACCACAAGCTTTTTTTTGTGTGTACTATCTTGGACAGCAAATGGAAGCTCACTTCAATGTAGATTTGTCTTCCCATGCTGTCCTCTGGCTATGGCTTTGTAATTCATTATTTCAACAGAAACATTACATGTGAAAGGGGGGGGGGGGGTCTACATTCATAAGCAGCAGATCATTATACATAAAGCGGGGTTCCAACCACAATTAGCAGTTTTTAAATGTATGCCCTATTCATCATGCGTTTTTATAATATAAATCCGGTCACTTACTATTTTACAATCCGCATAGTTATTCAAAAAAAATAGGGCTAGATTCAGCATTGATTTACGCCGGCGTATCTATAGATATACGCCGCGTAAATTCAAAGCTGCGCCGGCGTATCTTCTTTCTGTATTCAGAAAGCAAGATACGCCGACATTAGCCTAAGATCCGACTGGCGTAAGTCTCTTACGCCGTCGTACCTTAGGGTGCGTATTGACGCTGGCCGCTAGGTGGCTCTTCCGTCGTTTTCGGCGTAGAATATGCAAATGACCTAGATACCCCGATTCACAAATTTACGTACGCCCGGCGCTATTTTTTTTACGTCGTTTACGTTAGGCTTTTTCGGCGTAAGGTTGCTCCTGCTATTATGAGGCGTACGCAATGTTAAAGTTGAGGTTCACCCTCAAAAGCACTGCCGTGAGGTGAATCCCGATTTTCGCCTCACGGCAATCCCGCGGGAGTGGGCGTTCCCAAGCACTGCCTGTGATTGACAGGCTTCCGAACGGCGCATACTGCGCGTCACAGGTTGCCGAAAAAACCCGAACGTCGGTGCGGCTCTATAACGGCGCCTGCGCACCGACGTTCGGGTTCTGTCGGCAACCTGTGACGCGCAGTGCTTGGGAATGCCCACTTCCGCGGGATTGCCGTGAGGTGAAAATCAGGATTAAGGAGTATGTGCTGAGAAAAAAAATAAAAACACCGGCATTCTGTCGGTAGGATGGCGCGACTCTGTGTGATGTCAGAATTTTTTTTAAAGGGTGAACCTCCACTTTAAGTATGGACGTCGTTCCCGCGTCGAATTTTGAATTTTTTTACGTCGTTTGCGTAAGTCGTTCGCGAATAGGGCTGGACGCCATTTACGTTCACGTCGAAACCAATGACGTCCTTGCGGCGTACTTTGGAGCAATAATGCACACTAGGAAATTCCACGGACGGCGCATGCGCCGTTCGGGAAAAACGTCAATCACGTCGGGTCACCACCCATTTACATAAAACACGCCCCCCTCATACTCATTTGAATTAGGCGCGCTTACGCCGGCCCCATTTACGCTACGCCGCCGTAACTTAGGAGGCAAGTGCTTTGTGAATACTGCACTTGCCCGTGTAAGTTGCGGCGGCGTAGCGTAAATAACATACGCTACGCCCGCACAAACTTACGGCTGGCTACTTGAATCTAGCCCATAGTTTATAAAACTATGTCCACACCGTTGTCATTTTGCTTGTGGGCATTGTGAAGCCCACAAGCACTTACTTCCTGGAAGTCTTGGATGGGGAGTGATAATTGGGTAGCGCACTGCATCCTGGGAAATGATGACACACATTTCCCAGGAGCATTAGAGGGAGATGATGTCAGAATCCTAGGTGATTCCAAAGGCAGATTTGGTGGGACCGCATAGCAACAGGCATTTCTTTTTTAGGTCTAATGAGCACAATAATGAAGAAAACATTTTGGGATAGAAACTCCACTTTAACCATATAATATACTATAATATACTCCGGAAGTCAGTGTTACTAGTTGAGTCATTTTTATTTTTTGGGGGTATTACCCCTGGAGATGGACAGGCGGCACAAAATATTTTTTAAGGTAAATAATAAAGAGGCGCACCAAATGGAAATTGTATTGCTGAAACCAAACCGAAAATTACAGTTTAAAATATATATATATATATATATATATATACACACACACCGTATATACTCGAGTATAAGCCGACCCAAATATAAGCCGAGGCACCTAATTTTACACAAGAAACTGGGAAAACGTATTGACTCGAGTATAAGCCTAGGGTGTCCATCTGCATGCCTCACTGTGCCTCACTGTGTCCATGTGCATGCCTCACTGTGTCCATGCCTCACTGTGTCCATGCCTCACTGTGTCCAAGCCTCACTGTGCCCATGTCTCACTGTGTCCATGCCTCACTGTGTCCATGCCTCACTGTGCCCATGCCTCACTGTGCCCATGCCTCACTGTGCCCATGCCTCACTGTGCCCATTCCTCACTGTGTCCATGCCTCACTGTGCCCATGCCTCACTGTGCCCATGCCTCACTGTGCCCATGTCTCACTGTGCCCATTCCTCACTGTGCCCATGCCTCACTGCCAGGAGGCCGTCTATATACGGCCTCCAGCCACGGGGGGGCGCGCGCGCCTGCCCGACACATCACTGAGATGCCGATGTGCGTGCTTGGCGGTCGCGATGTCTGCCAGGCACCCGCGATCGGCGGTTACACAGACAAGGACGTGGATCTGTGTGTGTAAACAAACAGATCCACGTCCTGTCAGGGAGAGAGGAGACCGATCTGTGTCCCTTGTACATAGGGACACAGATCGGTCACCTCCCCCAGTCAGTCCCCTCCCCCCACAGTTAGAAACACTATACAGGGTACACATTGAACCCCTTCCTCACCCCCTAGTGTTAACCCCTTCCCTGCCAGTCACATTTATACAGTAATTAGTGCATATTTATAGCACTGATCGCAGTATAAATGTGAATGGTGCCAAAAATGTGTCAAAAGTGTCCGATGTGTCCGCCATAATGTCCCAGTCCCAAAAAAAATCGCAGATCGCCGCCATTACTAGTAAAAAAAAAAAAAAAAAAAATAATAATAATTTTGTCCCCTATTTATTGCGTTTTTTTTTTTTTTTTTACTAAAAATATGTAGAAGAATACGTATCGGCCTAGACTGAGAAAAAAAATGTTTTTTTAAAAAAATTGGGATATTTATTACAGCAACAAGTAAAAAATATTGAATTTTTTTTCAAAATTGTCGCTCTTTTTTTGTTTATAGCGCAAAAAATAAAAACTGCAGAGGTGATCAGTGATCAGGAAACTACACATCCCATGAGGCATTGTAAAACTCTGACATTCACAGACATGAATTGTAGTTCCTGAACAACTGGAGGGCCATAGTTTGAAGACCCATGCCATAGACACACTCCTAAACCTGGTGGACGGCCTTCCCAGAAGAGTTGAAGCTGTTATAGCTGCAAAGGGCGGAGCCAACTCAATATTGAACCCTACGAGACTAAGGCCCCGTACACACCATAGAATCCATCCGCAGATAAATCCCAGCAAATGGGTTTCAGCGGATAGATCCTATGGTGTGTACACGCCAGCGGATCTGTTTCCGCGGATATATCTCCCCTGGGATGGATTCCAGCAGATCGAATATTTGCTGACATGCAGAACAAATCCATCTGCTGGAGTCCATCCCAACGGATGGATCCGCTGGTCTGTACAGACTCACCGGATCCATCCGTCCGAAGGGATCCCCCGCATGCGTCGTAATGATTCGACGCATGCGTGGAATTCCTTATATGACAGCGTCGCGCACGTCGCCGCGTCATAATCGCGGCGACGGCGCGACACATCATCGCCAGAGGATTTCGGCGCGGATTTCAATGCGATGGTGTGTACACTCCATCGCATGAAAATCCGCCGAAATCTCCGAGAGGATTTATCCGCGGAAACGGTCCACTGGACCGTATTCGCGGATAAATTCTATCGTGTGTATGGGGCCTAAGACTGGGATGCCATTAAAGTTCATGTGAGTGTAAAGGCAGGCGTCCCAATACTTTTGGCAAAATAATGTATGTCTGAACAAATCATTGGTAGCTCTGCCAAGCGCAGTGTTGGCCCAGAGCTGTGCAGACACCATAAAATGGAGGATCAGTCAGCCACGGGTCCAGGAACCCTTAACAACCTCTGGAGGGACCCTGGGGAGCAGAGGCGGCTCTAGGCTTTGTGGGGCCTTAGACAAAACCTTACATGGGGCCCCACTAACACCCATGATGGGAAAAATAATTCAAGGACAAGAGCCTCTTCCCCACAACCCTGGCCGGTGGTTGTGGGGGGTCTTCGAGCAGGGGGCTTATTGGAATCTAGAAGCCCCCCAGATCCTGCTCTTTAATAACTAAGGGGCGGGGGCCACCCGGTGTTGTCACCGGGTGAACCCGCCCCCTTGTGACGTCATTGACTGAGGGCATGCTGGGTCATTGACGTCACAAGGGGTGGGGTCACCGATATTCACTGGTTGTTAGGGACGCTGGCGGCCCCGCTCCTGAGTCAGGGCTCTTAACTCTGCCTGAGCACAGCAGCGTTAAGGTCCCCTGTCCCTCAAAACTCCATAAGACCTTATTCGTCAGTTGTTGAACGACTTCCGTGAGCTTTATGTTCTGGCAGGACATGTAGGTACTAAATGTTATTACTACGCGGCTTACCATCGCTCTGCACGGTGCTGCAGTTTTCATGGGCAGAAGCATCGCTCTGCTAAAAAAAGCTGAATATATCGTTTTTTTCCGACGAGTAATCTTCCTCTCTGACAGCATGCCAGCTGATTACATTGCAGCAAATATGACTACATTTGTTACAGCGTAATAGCTGTGAACTTCTAATTAAGGAAGACATGGCAGCACAATTGCTCTTACATTGCAACAAAGTTACAGAGGAGATAAAGTGTAAATGTGATGTTACACAGCCTGAGGGAGTCTTGGGTGTGACCTGAAGATATATTGAGATACAGAGGCACCCTGTTCATCATGTATTTGAATCCTTTACTGCTGGCATGTGCAAGAAGTACGGTATACAAACAGAAAAAAACTCTGGGCCAGATTCACAGACATCGGCGCATCTCTATGCAGGCGTAGCGCATCTAATATACGCTACGCCGACGTTGCGCAGAGAGGCAAGCACCGAATTCTCAAAGCACTTGCCTCCCAAACTGCGCTGGGTTCCCTCGGCGTAAGCCAGCGTAGGTGGAAGTGGGCGTGAGCCATGCTAATGAGGCGTGACCCCATGCAAATGATGGGCCAAGCGTCATAGAAGTACTTAAAACGAACGGCGCATGCGCCGTCCCGTGGCCGCATGCGCCGTCCCGTGGCCGCATCCCAGTGCGCATGCTCAAAATCACGTCAAAACAACTGCCTAAGATACGTCGAATCACTGCCTAGGACGTGAACGTAACCTACGCCCAGCCATATTCACGTACTACGTAAACGACGTAAAATACGACGGCTTGTGTTCCCTGGTCCATACCTTTGCATGGATTGCGCCTCTTATATGGGGAATAACTTTACGCCGGACGTACGACTTACGCAAACCGCGTATATGATGCGCCGGGCGCAAGTACGTTCGTGAATCGGCGTATCTCCCTCATTTGCATATGTGCATAGAAAATCAATGGGAGCGGCAAATGCGCCCGGTGTAAATATGCGCCCACGATACGACGGCGTAGGCAAGTTACGTCGGTCGTAGGAAGCCTATTTTCAGGCGTATCTAGTTTTGTGGGCACGGCGCACAGATACGACGGCGCATATTTGCACTTACGCGGCGTATCTCGAGATACGTCGGCGCAAGTGCTTTGTGAATCCGGCCCTCTGTGCTTAGGTATATCCTTACAGTACAGCTGCTAACCCCAACACAGCTTGTAATACTAAACCCAAAATAAATATGTATAAAAGAAAAGTGCAACGCTGTATCATATGAACCACAACCATAATACATGATGCCGTGTTTATATGTTCTCAGAAAACAATTAGCATAAGAAATTGCATAGAAAATGTATTAAAAAAAATATACAGTTTGCGGTGCGTGATGACGTTACTCCTGAAGGCCCTACCCAACGCGTTTTGTCACAGGTGACGGGGTTGGGGGGCGGGTGAACATTGGGTCTGCGGCATTGTGTGATCGGTAGAAGAGTTCTATTTCCGGTGGATTTCTTTCTCTGCGCTTGCACTTTGGAAATTTCATATTTTTCGTCACAAGTGACTTCGTCGGAGGGGGGAGGTGTGGGTCACGAGGTCCCTTTGAACATTGGGTCTGCTGCATTGTGTGATCGGTAGAAGAGTTCTATTTCCGGTGGATTTCTTTCTCTGCGCTTGCGCTTTGGAAATTTCTTATTTTTTTAGGATCTATGGGACATTTTTGACGTAACAATATTTTTGAGACATTGCTTTTTATTTATTATATTTCCGTGCTAATTTTTTTATGCCAATTGTTTCTTGAGAACATATAGACACAGAATCATTTAACATTTTTGTAATTCAATATTATTAATATACAGTTTGCGGTGCGTGATGACGTTACTCCCCAAGGCCCCCTCCAACGTGTTTCGTCACAGGTGACATTGTCGGAGGGGAGGGGGGTGGGTGGTGTGGGTTGGGTCACAAGGTCCCTTTGAACATTGGGCCTGTGGCATTGTGTGATCAGTAGAAGAGTTCTATTTCTGGTGGATTTATTTCTCTGCACTTTGGAAATTTCTTCTTTTTTTAGGATCTATGAGACTTTTTTCATGTAACAATATTTTTGAGACATTGCTTATTATTTATTATTTTTCTGTACTCATTTTTTTATGCTAATTGTTTTTTTGAGAACACATAGACACAAAATCATTTAACATTGTTGTAATTCAATATTATTAATATACAGTTTGTGGTGCTTGATGACTTTAGTTCCAAAGGCCTCACCCAATGCGTTTCGTCACAGGTGACATTATCGAGAGGGTGTGGGTCACGAGGTCCCTTTGAACATTAGGTCTACGGCATTGTGTGATCGGTGGAAGAGTTCTATTTCCGGTGTGATTTCTTTCTCTGCGCTTGCACTTTGGAAATTTCTTATTTTTTTAGGACCTATGGGACTTTTTTGACGTAACAATATTTTTGAGACATTGCTTTTTATTTATTATATTTTCGTGCTAATTTTTTTATGCTAATTGTTTCTTGAGAACATATAGACACAGAATCATTTAACATTGTTGTAATTCAATATTATTAATATACAGTTTGCGGTGCGTGATGACGTTACTCCCGAAGGCCCCACCGACGCGTTTCGTCACGGGTGACATTGTTGGAGGGAGGGGTGTGGGTCACGAAGTCGCGTTAAACATTGGGCCTGCTGCATTGTGTGATCGGTGGAAGAGTTCTATTTCCAGTGGATTTCTTTCTTTGCACTTTGGAAATGTCTTATTTTTTTAGGATCCATGGGACTTTCTTTGATGCATCTTACAATTTTTTGATACATTGCTTTTTATTTATTTATACTTCTGTGCCAATTTTTTTATGCTAATTGTTTTTTTGAGAACATATAGACAAATAAAAAACATTTAACATTGTTGTAATTCAATAATTCTTTTATACAAGATGTACAGTATTGTTGCTGCCATAAAAACAATTTTCAGCTCGATTCATCCAGACCTTGTCCCCAACACGTTTCGTCCCACGCCCTAGGGGCTCCCAATGTAATCCTTATTTACTCCAGATGATATGCTTACACTCGCTGCCAGATAAAACTATGAACTATAGGGCAATTCTATCCAAGGGAAGCAAATCGGTAATCATGCTATCCAGCAAAACACTGCAGTTGTGCTGCAGAAAGAGGAAGAGATAGCCCGTCCACCGCACATTTCACCCGGCCCGAGTGGTTAGAAGGTAAAAGCAGTCTCAGGTCAAATCATCCAGACCAAGTCCTCAACATGTTTCGCCCCACACCCTGGTGCTTTATCATGATCTCCAGTCATGAAATCCTGGTTGATCCCGCTGTTCTTTATCTCCCCCTTCTGCCCATGTCTCCAATGCAGCTGAGGATTCTGCAAAGCAGTGTTGGCATCTCTGCACATTCTGAGTTTCAATGCTGACTCGCATTTCCTCCCTATCACATCTGGGCAGCCTATGTGACTATAGAGTTATCCATGTGGGGTGTATACACCGTGGCAGGCCACTCCCTCCCTCCTTCTCCATGCCCACTAACCAGCTAAACACAATGGGGGGTGGGATATTTGATTAATAGAGGCTTCTCCTCCCTCTTATTCTAAGACACAGACTGGAGGGGCGTGACACAGCCTGTAACTGTCAGACACTGCTGATCAAGTGGTATAGGGCCACTGTGATTGGCCATTTTACCCTGACCTGTGATCAGCTGAGTCCTAAGGACGATCCCTGAGCGTGCTGGCATGCAGACAGCACAATCACAGGAGGACATCCATGGACCCCTCCAGAGGCAATGTAAGCCCATGCTGGAGCCATATTTCGGCTATAGAACGGGCGGGAAGAGGTTCATTTTGTTTTTTGCTTTTTTTTACATTTGCCTAGATCAGTGGTTGCCAACATCAGTGGCAATGTCCCTTTAACACAAGCCAGTTATCGGCTCTTCTCTCCTCACACTGTCAGCCCAAGGAAAGGAAGGCTGATAATCTGCTTCTGTTTACATCCGTGATCAGCTGTCATTGGACATGGCTGATCAAGTGATAAAGGGCCACTGTGATTGGCCCTTTAACCCGATCTGTGATCAGCTGAGTCCTACAGACACAGCGATAGCAGAGCGTGCTGCCATGCAGGCAGCGCAATCACAGGAGGACATCCATGGACCCCTCCAGAGGCTATGTAAGCCCATGCTGTAGCCATCTTTCGGCTATTACGCAGGTGGGAAGAGGTTCATTTTGTTTTTTTGTTTTTTACATTTGCCTAGATCAGTGGTTGTCAACATATGAGCCAAGGGTGGCCTTTAATGCAGCCCCTGACATCACCAAAGGGCCACACATAATGTTCAATATATGTAATGCTGGAGAGGAGTGTCAGACTACAGACCTAATAGAGGAGATAAGGGTCAGAGGGTGAGGACAGGATACATTGTTGGTGGGGAGATGCTGCAGAAGAAAACAGGAAGCTGGAAAGAGATGTTCCGTGAAGCTGGTAACAATGATCAATGTTTTAAAAAAAAAATATATATATCTTTTTTCTTGAAAGTATATTTTGTGCGTGTACTCGAGAGAGGAGCCGGACTGCAGGAGTTGGGAGTAGGCAGGCCTCCCCCAGAGGCAATCTGCCACCTTTCTCCATGCCCCGGGTGGCAATGGCGGGTGTGTGAGGGGGTCCTCCCACACAGCCCGCCCTACCTGCTCCGCTTTGAAGCCCAACGGGGCAGAGGGACTCCCTATAAGGGAGTGAGAGGATCTAGCCCGCTCAACCAGCCCTGTTAGTCCTTCGCCTCTCTTTTTAGAGACCGCGTGGTCAAAGTGCGTGCGTGTTAACCCAATTTCGAGTGTGTGTAAGTATGGTGGTTTTTGTGGGAGAGGGGGGTGGGGGTACTAATCGCAGGCTTACCTCGCATAGCACACCCACCGGGAGCCGGGCTGAGACCACCAAACTCAATTCACATGTAGCCGAGACCGGGATCCGAACCTCTAGCTGCAGAGGTGAATGGCTTTTCAGCGCAGTGCCAATTGCGTTGAGCCACCACAGCTCCCCATGAGATCAATGTTTTTACCCTGATCGATCCGACGCATTTTGTCTAAAGAAACATCATCTAGGGCAGTGGTTCTCAACCTGGGGGTCGAACGATGATTTGCCAGGGGTCACCGAATCCTGAGCTGTTCCTGAAGCCTGCACCACTCTCCCAGCCTTTTTGCGGCTGCCCATCTAGGCTGTTCCTGGAGCCTGAGGCCGCCCAGCTGGGCTGTTTCTGGAGCACGCGGCTGACCACTCAGCCTCTTTACAGCCGCCCATTCAGTTCACGGCATGGGGGCAGAGACTAGAGGTCAGCTGACTGGTGAGGAATGTAAAGTGGGAGGGGCTGGAGGAGACCCCATCTCCTGATTTTGGCATAGGTGTCACTGCTACGAGACACCACAAAGTCGGAGACACAGTGAGTAACACTACCTGTGATTAGAGTTGCCATTAAAAGTCCCCACTACAGTTCTTAGATCAGCAGATGACCTTGATGAAGAGAACCTAAAGTGGCTGATCAGAATTCCCCCCAGCACTGCCACTCATCCCAACTCCCCGCCAGCACTGCCACTGATCCCAACTCCCCACCAGCACTGCCACTGATCCCAACTCCCCACCAGCACTGCCACTGATCCCAACTCCCCACCAGCACTGCCACTGATCCCAACTCCCCGCCAGCACTGCCACTGATCCCAACCCCCCGCCAGCACTGCCACTGATCCCAACTCCCCGCCAGCACTGCCACTGATCCCAACTCCCCACCAGCACTGCCACTGATCCCAACTCCCCGCCAGCACTGCCACTGATCCCAACTCCCCGACAGCACTGCCACTGGTCACAACTCCCCGCCAGCACTGCCACTGATCCCAACTCCCCGACAGCACTGCCACTGATCCCAACTCCCCCCAACCCCCACCAAGGAGTAAGAGAAAGAATACAAATAGAGAATACATGGAAGGGAGAGGAAAAGAGGGGGGGGGAAAAAGAAAGAAATTAGGATAGAGAGAGAGAGAGAAAACAGAAAGAAAGGAGAACAAAAAGAGAGAGCGGTATATCCTTAACCACTTCCCGACCGCCTCATGTACATATACGTCGGCAGAATGGCACGAACAGGCACATCAACGTACCTGTACGTGCCTGCCTAGACGTGGGTCGGGGGTCCGATCGGGACCCCGCCCCCGGTACTTGCGGCGGTCGGGTTGCCTCGGGGAGCGATCCGGGACGACGGCGCGGCTATTCGTTTATAGCCGCTCCGTCGCGATCGCTCCCCGGAGCTGAAGAACGGGGAGAGCCGTATGTAAACACGGCTTCCCCGTGCTTCACTGTGGCGGCGTATCGATTGAGTGATCCCTTATATAAGGGAGACTCGATCGATGACGTCAGTCCTACAGCCACACCCCCCTAAAGTTGTAAACACACACAAAGTGAACACTAACTCCTACAGCGCCCCCTGTGGTTAACTCCCAAACTGCAACTGTCATTTTCACAATAAACAATGCAATTTAAATGCATTTTTTGCTGTGAAAATGACAATGGTCCCAAAAAAGGTGTAAAAATTGTCCGAAGTGTCCGCCATAATGTCGCAGTCACGAAAAAAATCGCTGATCGCCGCCATTAGTAGTAAAAAAATTTTTTTTTATAAAAATGCAATAAAACTATCCCCTATTTTGTAAACGCTATAAATTTTGCGCAAACCAATCGATAAACGCTTATTGCGATTTTTTTACCAAAAATAGGTAAACGAATACGTATCGGCCTAAACTGAGGAAAAAACATTTTTTAGATATGTTTTTGGGGGATATTTATTATAGCAAAAAGTAAAAAATATTGAATTTTTTTCAAAATTGTCGCTCTATTTTTGTTTATAGTGCAAAAAATAAAAACCACAGAGGTGATCAAATACCACCAAAAGAAAGCTCTATTTGTGGGAAAAAAAGGACGCCAATTTTGTTTGGGAGCCACATCGCACGACCGCGCAATTGTCTGTTAAAGCGACGCAGTGCCGAATTGTAAAAACCCCTTGGGTCATTTAGCTGCGTAGTGGTCCGGTCCTTAAGTGGTTAAATGTACCATAAGGGGTTTTAATACTGTACGAGTGGAAGGGACTCAGGGAGCGCTAAAATTACTAGTCTTGCCTTGGGTGCTGACAACCCATACTACGAAAATAATTTTACTGTTAGGGGTCCCCACAACTTGGGAAATGTTATCAAAGGGTCATGGCACTAGAAAGGTTGAGAACCACTGATCTAGGGTCATATGACGTCTCTTTAGACGAAACATGTTAGGACAGGCCCTGCTGATGTCTTGCGTTACCCACAATCCTCAGTTTTAAGAGCTTGATGGACTTTCTAATGTGTTTCCAATTTTCTTTAAAAATATTACGTTTATACGGATTCACACTATGTGGAGCATTTTCTTTTTTGGTCATGCCATTTTGAATACTCGAGAGGATTTGGTCTGACAAGTTGGCTGCTTCTGAGGCCCCGTACACACGTCCGAGTTTCTCAGCAGAATTCAGCCAGAAACTCGATCGGAAGCCGTATTCTGCCGAGAAACCGGGTGGTGTGTACACTTTTGGCCGAGGAAGCCGACGAGGATCTCGTCGGGCCAAATAGAGAACATGTTCTCTATTTCCTCGTTAGTCAATGAGGAAACTTGGCTCGCCGAGATGCTCGGCGGCTTCACAAGGAACTCGACGAGCAAAACGATGTGTTTTGCCCGTCGAGTTCCTCGGACGTGTGTACGGGGCCTGAGGACTGCTTCTCGGTGACATCTCTTGACCAATTGGATTGTCTTACAACTTGATCTGGAGCCTAGACGTGGCGGTCCCATATTTTGGTGGTTGCGCCTTGTCGACTCACTGAGCATATGCCCATTTGAGTCCACTCTGGTCACTCTGGTAAGCCTCCTCACTAACCGGTGGTGGGCCTATTGTCTGTGTCTTCCCTTCAACATTGATGTCACGTGGAATCCCACTTCTATTTACACCATTTGTTTTCACCGTCCATTCAAAGACTGTTATGTAAATGTTCCCACTACAGACTGCTGAGGTCCGCACATCATATACCAAAGGGCCACATGTTGGGCACCAGGGGCCTAGGGTTCCATATGGGCAAAGTATTGTAGCCAAGTGCTTTCTAGCTGTGTCAGCCTCTAAAACTTCTGTCACCTCGGTAATAGCTGCGAGATGCTCACAGAAAAGGTTTTCTCACTCCCGGGGACCTGCCGGGTGTTTTCTTTCATGTGAAAATAAAGAATAATGATGAGTTAGGTTGCAGGATGTGATGCACGGCGGTCTGCGGTCTGTTTATCGCTGTGGATCAGGAGACTTTGCCGTGGCAAATGAGGTGAGAGTTCTGGTGAAGTTCTCCATCTGCTTTAAATTGATTGATTTATTTCACTTCAATTACTCTTGATATTTAGATCGGAGTGATATGCCGGGGGGGGGGGGGGGAATTAAGGAGCTGCTGCAGACTGAACAGAGGGAGGGAGGAGGGTGAAAAGCCTACTGGGTCTTCACAGCAAAGTGAGACCCCTCCCGCAATAACAAGCCGAGAGTACGGAAGGATAATATCCTTCTCTTTATCCTCTGAATTTTTGGTGGGGAATTATACAGACCCTACAAGCCAGTGACTCCAGTTGCTTGGCTTTTGGCCTATGCTGGCCTTTCTCTACCTATCTACCCCAGAGGAACCCTTAAAACTACTTCCAGGTCTTGGGAAACCCTTGCTAAGGGTAGTTCATCAGGTATACTATAAATCAGTGGTCTCTTGGGCACTAGATATATGGCCCTTCGCTTGCCCTTTTCACTATTTCATTTACAGACACCAACAATGGGGCATGATTCCTCCCATTAACACCAATGATGGGGCACTATTCCGCCCACTGACACCAATGATGAGACACTATTCCGCCCACTGATACCAATGATGGAGCACTATTCCTCCCACTGATACCAATGATGAGACATAATTACTCCCACTGTGACCAATGATGGAGCACTATTCCTCCCCCTTCCTTTGCGCAAACCAATCGATAAACGATTATTGCGATTTTTTTACCAAAAATAGGTAGAAGAATACGTATCGGCCTAAACTGAGGAAAAAATTGTTTTTTATATATATATATATTTTTGGGGGATATTTATTATAGCAAAAAGTAAAATATATTGAATTTTTTTTTAAATTGTCGCTCTATTTTTGTTTATAGCGCAAAAAATAAAAACCGCAGAGGTGATCAAATACCACCAAAGGAAAGCTCTATTTGTGGGAAAAAAAGGACTCCAATTTTGTTTGGGAGCCACTTCGCACGACCGCGCAATCGTCAGTTAAAGCGACGCAGTGCCGAATCGCAAAAACTGGCCGGGTCCTTTACCTGCCTAAAGGTCCGGGTCTTAAGTGGTTAATTCACTTTCTTGTCTTAATCACAATGAGCAGAAATCTGAACTGACACATTTTTTTCCTGATGTGACGCCCCATGGATGTCCTATAAGTCCGCTGTGCTGGGTGAGATGTCCTGCAGCAGGTGTGAGTCCTCCCTCATTATCTACTTCCATTCTCGCATGCGTTGTCTTATTACGGAGGCAGATGGAGTCGGCTTCAGCTGTTCTGTTTCTGTCTCTTCTACTGACAGAGTCACGCAGGCAGAAGAAATGCAGCACCTGCGTTGCTGAGACGGAGCTGCAGATGTTGGGTGAACGGCGTTCTCCCTTTTCGCTTTGTGTCATCAACGTTGGTTGGAGGCTACAGCATATCGCTGGCATATGTGTGTGCTCTCCTCCAGCTATCCCCCCCCCCAACAATTGGAATACCTACAGTATGTTGTATCAATTTTACCTGCAAAATGATTTAGTTCGCTATTCTTGTGATTTACGCACACTCGCCACACTGCGTAAAAAAGCAGGTGACACCTCCTTATCCTGATTTTGGGAAATTGGATCTTGATTGCTCACGCAGATACTGCTCGCCAGTTACTCTTCTGATCCAGCAATTAGCTTCCCTGCACTGATTCACACAGTTATGCCCCGTACACACCATCACTTTATGTGATGAAAAAAAAAAAACATTTTCTGTGAAGTAAAAAATGACATTTTTGAAACTTCAATTTTCAAAGACGAAGTTGCCTACACAGCATCGTTTTCTCACAATGTTCTAGCAAAGCGAGGTTACGTTCTCACCACGTTTTTTCCATTGAAGCTCGCTTCATAAGTAGCTTCTGGGCATGAGCGGGTGAAAAAACGTCGTTTTAAACGACGTTTTTTGCTACACACGGTCAATTTCTGTGAAGTAAAAAATGACGTTTTGAAAAACGACACATAAAATTGAAGCATGCTTAAATTTTTTTTGGTCGTTTTTTACAAGACATAAAATGAAGTTTTCCCCCACACACGGTCAATTAAAGTGACGTTTTTAAAAACGTCGTTTTTTTTCATCACATAAAGTGATGGTGTGTACGGGGCATAAGACCCGGTTCACACTGGGGTGACACGCCGCCTGACGAGTCGCGTCCCATTGAATGCAATGGAACCGTTCTAATAGGAGCGACGCAAGTCGCTCCGACTTAGAAAAAGGTTCTTGTACGACTTCGGGGGCGGCTCGGGGCGACCTGCATTGACTTCTATACAGAAGTCGTTTTGCAAATCGCCTCTGAAGACGTCCTCAGGGCGACTTGCCGAGTCGCCCCCGAAGTCGTGCCGCTGCTGTGTGAACCGACTCTTAAAGGGGTTTTCCACCCATTTTGTAAGTTTATTAAAAGTCAGCAGTTACAAAAAGTGTAGCTGCTGGCTTTTAATAAACCGACACTTACCTGCTCCACGGCTCCAGCGACGCGCCGGACGGGGCTCCGCTCCTCGCCACCCCTCTTCATGCTCAGTGTGGGCACCCGGCCGTGACAGCTTTTGGCTTCACGGCCGGACACCCACTGCGCATGCGCGAGCGGCCCGGCGAGGCGCCGTCTGATTGGACAGGCGATCGCCGAGGACCTGTCACGTGTCCTGGGCGATCGCCTACAGCAGCCCCTTCCTGTAGGTGATTAAGCTTAATCGCCTAGGCGATTAGGCTTAATCGTCTACCCGGAAGGAGGAAGTGGGACAGGAAGTCCCACTCCTCCTGAAGCCCCCACTCCCCCCAAAAGAATTACATGCCAAATGTGGCATGTAAGGGGGAGAGGAGTGGGTTAAGAGGAAGTTCCAAATTTGGGTGGAACTCCTCTTTAATCCCTATTTTAAAAGAGAACCATTTTGTTTATTTTAGAATCATACTTAAAGGGGTTGTAAAGTTAAAAAAAAATTTTCCTAAATATCTTCCTTTACCTTAGTGCAGTCCTCCTTCACTTACCTCATCCTTCCATTTTGCTTTTATATGTCCTTATTTCTTCTGAGAAATCCTCACTTCCTGTTCTTCTGTCTGTAACTCCACACAGTAATACGAGGCTTTCTCCCTGGTGTGGAGTGTCGTGCTCGCCCCCCTCACTTGTACTACAGGAGAATCAGGATGCCCACTAACACACAGCTCCTTTCTCTATCTGCAATGTAGAGAGCGTCCTGACTCTCCTGTAGTCCAACGGAGGGGGCGAGCACGACACTCCACACCAGGGAGAAAGCCTCGCATTACTGTGTGGAGTTACGTCACAGTGTTCTTGAAGGTCTAAAGTTCAGAGAACTTTTGTGTGACCGTGTGTATGCAAGCCAAGCTTGAGCGGAATTCCGTCGGAAAAAACATCCAAGGTTTTTCCGACAGAAAATCTGATTGTGTGTACGGGGCATTACAGTGCTTGGTGCATTCACTGGGGCAGATTCAGGTAGCTTTTATGGCGGCGTATCTCCAGATACACCGTCGTAATTTGAAATCTGCGCCGGCGTATCGTTACGCCGATTCTCAAAGTCAGATACGCTTAAAAAATAGGCTTCCTCCGCCGACGTAACTTGAATGCGGCGGCGTATAATTGTGTGCTTTATTACGTTGACCGCTAGGGGCGCTTCCGTTGTTTTCGGCGTAGAATATGCAAATTACCTAGTTACGTCGATTCACGAACGTACGTGCGCCTGGCGGTAGTTTTTTACGTCGTTTGCGTAAGGCTTTTTCGGCATAACATTGCTCCTGCTATTAGGAGGCGCAGCCAATGTTAAGTATGGACGTCGTTCCCGCTTCAAAATTTGAATTTTTTACGTCGTTTGCGTAAGTTGTTCGCGAATAGGGCTGGACGTAATTTACGTTCACGTCGAAACCAATACGTCGTTGCGGCGTACTTGAGAGCAATGCACACTGGGATATGTACACGGACGGCGCATGCGCCGTTCGTAAAACACGTCAATCACGTCAGGTTATCACACAGTAGCATAAAACACGCCCCCCTTCCACATTTGAATTACGCAGGCTTACGCCGGCCCCATTTACGCTACGCCGCCGCAACTTACAGAGCAAGTGCTTTGTGAATACTGCACTTGCTCCTGTAAGTTGCGTCGGCGTAGCGTAAATACAAATACGCTGCGCCGCCGTAACTAGGCGCGCAGGTACCTGAATCTTCCCCACTGTGTGCTATTTTTACTAAGGGATGTGCCGGTTTTTATTCCCTGCTTTGCAGAGAAACAAAAACCAGCGCACCCTTTTTTAAATGTCTTTTGATCAAGACGTAGTTTACATGGGAAAATCCTTCTTGAGAAAAGCAGACTTGACTTGGTGTGCCCTTTTTCTTAGCAGAGCACCTTCAAGCCTCACCTCTAATCTCATCTCATTGATTGGCATACTTGAGTCCAATTACCCTCTTTCTGGCTTGTCATTTTATCCAGAGTTTCGTGTACTTTTTTTCCATTAAGGGACATAGATTGGTGAAACCATTTGTTCAATAAAGAGATGACAACGTGAAATGTTGTCTGTGTTCTTTTATAAAGACTGTTTGTTCGCATCACTTAGATGGAGAACAGATGGAATGAGGAAAATAAAATAGGAAAAGCAAGTAATAAAATCAGTGGCCCAGATTCAAGAAGCACTTGCGCCCGCGCAACCATAGGTTACGCAGCGCAAGTGCTTACTTGCTCCGGTGTAACGAGTGCTCCTGATTCAGGAACCTCGTTACACCGACTGCAGGCTAAAATCTGCGCGGCATAAGGCTCTTATGCCTCGCAGATTTTAGGCTGCATTCTTGCGGGGGCCGCTAGGGGGCGCTCCCATTGTGTGTCAGCGTGTAGTATGCAAATTGCATACTACCACTGATTCACAAGCTTGCGCGGGCCCCGCGCAAGCCAGGTACGGAGTTTCCGTACGGCTACTTTTAGCGCAAGGCTGCCCCTTCTAATAGTAGGGGCAGCCAATGCTAAAGTATAGCCGGCCTTCCCGCGCCGTGAAATTTGAATTTCACGGCGTTTGCGTAAGTGAAACATGAATGGCGCTGGATGCCATTCACGTTCACTTAGAAGCAAATGACGTCCTTGCGACGTCATTTGCCGCAATGCACGTCGGGAAAGTTTCCCGATGGAGCATTCGCTGTACGCTCGGCGTGGGAGCGCGCCTAATTTAAATGATTCCCGCCCCCGGCGGGATCATTTAACTTGCGCGCGCTTACGCCGGGCAAATTGACCGGCGCGCTCTCGCAATTCACGGAGCTACTGCTCCATGAATCGAGGGCAGCGCAAAATATTTGCGGGGGCGCAGGGCAAAATCGTTGCCCTGCTCCCCCGCAAATATCGCGCAATTCTATCTGAATCTGGGCCAGTGTATGTAGGATGAAAACTGGATTTAAAACGGGGCCCCCTGCCTTTGCTTTTGTAGGGCATGGGCATGCTACACATGAAAAAAAAAAAAAAATCGATAAAAATGTTGATGTAGAGAAGATCTCACAATTGATGTGGATGCAGAGGAATTCTGTTTGTGACTCGTGACCAATGTTACTGCTGGCAAATGCTTGACGATGAAGAGAGGTGAAAGAAAGGGAAAAAAACGGCGCTAAACCAAAAATATACGTGAAAAAGCTGCCAGCACACAAACAAACAAAGTGAAAAAGAAATGGTAAAACAATAGTGCAGCGCTAATGAGTGTTGTGATCAATAATTATAATGACACAAATAAAGAATACACACAAATTACCATATTTATCGGCGTATACCGCGCACTTGTTTCCCCTTGAAATAAGGGGAAAATCGTGGGTGCGCGATATACGCCGATACCCGCTTCCCGCGCTGTGTTTGAACCTTACCGCCGACATATACCGAGCGCAGTACACTCGGCCAGGCTCGGCTCCCCACGTGGTCACGCCCTGTGCCGCCTCCAATGCAAGAGGAGCCGAGCGTGGCCGAGCGTGCCCGAGTGTACTGTGCTCGGTATATGTCGGCGGCGGCGTTCAAACACAGCACAGGAAGCCGGGATCGGAACAACAAGAGCCCGTAAGAAGCGGGGAGGACACCACCAAGGCCGCAGACGGACGACAAGGCCGCCGATGGACACCGGGCAAGACACCGACGAGGGGCATTTAAATTGTAAGGCCCCGTACACACGATAGAATCCATCCGCAGATAAATCCCAGCAAATGGGTTTCAGCGGATAGATCCTATGGTGTGTACACGCCAGCGGATCTGTTTCCGCGGATATATCTCCCCTGGGATGGATTCCAGCAGATCGAATATTTGCTGACATGCAGAACATATCCATCTGCTGGAATCCATCCCAACGGATGGATCCGCTGGTCTGTATAGACTCACCGGATCCATCCGTCCGAAGGGATCCCCCGCATGCGTCGTAATGATTCGACGCATGCGTGGAATTCCTTATATGACAGCGTCGCGCACGTCGCCGCGTCATAATCGCGGCGACGGCGCGACACGTCATCGCCAGAGGATTTCGGCGCGGATTTCAATGCGATGGTGTGTACACTCCATCGCATGAAAATCCGCCGAAATCCTCGAGAGGATTTATCCGCGGAAACGGTCCGCTGGACCGTATTCGCGGATAAATTCTATCGTGTGTATGGGGCCTAAGGCCTCGTACAGACGACCGGATCTATCCGCTGGGATTGATCCGCGGATCAGTTCCAGTAGATAGATCCGGTCGTGTGTACGTCCGAGCGGACATTTCCCAGCGGATAAAAATCCAGCCAACGGATTCCCAGCAGATAAAAATTTCTTAGCATGCTAAGAAATCTATCTGCTGGAATCCAGTCCAGCGGACTGATCCGGTCGTCTGTACAGACTCACCGGATCAGTCCGTCCGCTCCCCTCCCTCGCATGCGTCGTAATGATTTGACGCATGCGTGGAAGTATTTACCTTCCAGCGTCGCGCACGTCGCTGCGGCGACGGCGCGACACGTCACCGCGGATGTATTCCGCGTGGATTTCGATCTGATGGTGTGTACAGCCATCAGATTCCAAATCCGCCAGAGGATTTATCCACTGGAAACAGTCCGGCGGACTGTTTCCAGCGGATATCCTCTCGTGTGTACGGGGCCTTAGTATTTTCTTTTTTCCTCAAATTTCCCTTCTAGGTTGGGGGTGCGCGCTATACGGCGGTGCTCGCTTTACCCCGATAAATATGGTATGTATATATATAAAGTCAGTGTGAGGGCCTTGAGTCTCAAAACTTGTGATGCTGAGTGAATCAGTAGATCACACCAATGAGTGAATACATTCAAATTCCAAGAAAAGGTGATAAGTGGATGTATCAACGTTGAGTATACAGTTGCCTGAAGGGACCACCAAGGCATCAAATAGAAAAGGTAAGTATAATTGGTACTCTTCTTGGAAAGTTTTTCTCTTTTTATCTTGGTGGAGGGGTTGCCTTGTGGTCTCGGGGAGCTTGGGGTTGCCTCTCTCTCCCCGTCATCACCTGCGCATGCGCGCCACCATTGCACATTCGTGGTGACACATCCACCCGCGCAATGTTATAGGCTTGGTGGTCAGTGGGAGTAAAAAAAAAAAAACATCATTGGTGTCAGTGGGAGGAATAGTGCCTCATAATTGGTGTCAGTTGGCGAATTAGTTCCCCTTCTCTGGTGTCAGGCCGCGTACACACGGTCGGACAAAACCGATGAGAATGGACCGAGGTTCAGTTTCATCGGTCCAAACCGACCGTGTGTATAGCCCATCGGTCTGTTTCCTTCGGTCCAAAATTTTAAAACCTGCTTCAAAATCGAACCGATGGACCGCTGCCCGATCGGTCCAAACCGATGGTTAGTACAGAAAGCATCAGTTCAAAACCCGCGCATGCTCAGAATCACGTCGACACATGCTTGGAAGTATTGAACTTTGTTTTAATCAGCACGTCGTGTGTTTGACGTCACCGCGTTCTGACCCGATCGGTTTTTGGAACGATGGTGTGTACGCACATCAGACCATCAGGCCACTTCAGCGGTGAACCGATGGAAATGGCCCGTCGGACCAGACTCAGAGGCAAGCTGAGTCTGAAATCCACAAAGCAAGGTCAGGAGCAGGCTGGGTCAGCAATGGGAGATCAGACAACACAGGAACACAGGTCAGCTGAGGAACATCCAGCAATTAGCACACATCAAGGCCTCCTTTGTATAGGCAGCTTGGAGCCATTCCCGGGAATTGGCCATAAGCGGGCATGTAACGCGCGTTACTTTTAGGCAGGTGCAATCTACTTTTCCTCCTGCAGGTGGCGATATTCTGCAGCTGCACTGCGTCTAGAGAGGAAGTCAAGAGGAACATGGTTCCCCTATGGTTTCCTGGGTCTCTGGGGAAACAATCATATTGGATGCTGCTGCCCCATGTGACTCCGACAGCCATCTTGGGTCAGGCAGAGCCTAATTTTAGGCCCTAGCTACCAGGCTTGGCGCACATTTTGTGAGAGGGCTGAGTAGGGAGAGGTACTCCATTTGTTAGGGACAGTATTAACGGTAGGGAAAGGTTCCTGATTAGGAGGGAAAGCATAGGGTTGCATCTCTTCTGGATATCTTCCCACTTGGGTACTAGACAGCCAGGCCACATTTTGTCCCCTCTCAACAGCCGCTATCAGTCATTGCAGCTGGAATCCACTTCTTTTACGTTACCTGAAACTGTGAGTGCACCCGGCTGGGTAGCCTTCCCACTGGGTTTGCTGTGAACTGTTAGGCCTCGTACGCATGACGGGACCTGTCCGATGAAAACGGTCTGCGGACCGTTTTCATCGGACATGTCCGCTGGGATCATTTGGTCTGATGGCTGTACACACCATCAGACCAAATTTCCCGCGGACAGGATACGCGGTGACGTGGCCGTGACGACGACGCAGCGACGTGCGCGACCCTGGAAGGTCAATGCTTCCACGCATGCGTCGAATCACGCTTTCGGCCGAGCGGACATGTCCGGTGAGTCATAAAGACGACCGAACATGTCCGACGGACAGGCTTCCAGCAGACATGTTTCTTAGCATGCTAAGAAACATTTGTCCGCTGGAAACCTGTCCGCTCGGCCGGGAATCTGGTCCGGTCGGCCGTACAGACGACCGAACATGTCCGCGAAACTGGTGCGCGGACCAGTTTCAGCAAACATGTTCGGTCGTGTGTACGAGGCCTTACTGTACTACCTCAAGTCGAGTCTTCTATTGCACCTGCCTGTGTGAATTATTGCCTCCGCACCATGCTGCTCCACCCCTACAAACTGACCAAAGTCCATCTGTTTGCTGGCGCATGTGCACGAGCACGAGTATGAGCATTATCTGTATGAGTATTGGTCTCATGACAAACATATTTATAGGCCCAGGATATTGTGAGACTTCTTCAAGTCAAACCATTGTATAAAGCATACATGTGTTGGGTAGGTCGGTCTACTACCTCCAGAAACCTGAAAGCCCCCTGCTTAGCGCACTTCCTTACAGCCGTCTTCGCACTACGAGAGCGCACATAATATTAGCAGTGCATGCAGAGGTGCTAATTGTTGAAAGCTGATTTTTACAGAAAGGATCTCTTGGAAAACCAAAGTGTGTACTGGAGCAAAATGAGAAAAGCAGATGGGTATGAAGGTTATGAAATCATCGTTCCAGTCTGTTTTATTTCCTTTCCAATTTGCACAGCCTTATCCTTGCACACAGGCTCTTCTTCCCAGAAGCTCAGCATGGAGACTTCAGATTCTCTCTGTTCTTCCGGAAAAAAAAAAAAAAAAAAAACTTAATTTGAAATATGATTTAAACATCGAGTAAATAAAAGGCCCCGGATAGGTTAAGTAAGATGTATTGTTACGCTCCTTCTCGACGCTCCCTATCTCCGCCTGCATAGCCTTAATGTTTCAGCATTTCCATGGCAGGGGGCAAAACAGCGAAGTTAATTTGCAAAGCAATCGTAGTAGCGAAATGTCATTTCATATTCATAGTGCCAGCGGTTTGTGCCGCCGTTATCTATCTGCAATGCAAATGAGCTTCTGCCCGTATTGGATGCAGGTTTCCGTTGACTAGGTCAGATGAATTGAGGAAAATATTTAATGCCAGAAAAAGGGAAACAAAATTGTAGTCCCGCTTTTCTTCCTTGTGTGCGCCGGAGCTCATTTAGGTATTCTGTGAATATATTTAAATGGGAAAGGGGGGCGGTGGGAGGTTTGGAGTTTTCAATGCACTATAAAGGTAGGTGTATGAAGATTCTTGTACATCACAATCATGTTGTATTTTTGATTATTTTTTTTGAGCTACCAAGTTCTGAACATTTAATAAGTGGTTTTATACTGGACACCAAGGGTGTCAAGTGAAATTTCATTGCGGGCCGTAGAAGCAGTATGGATGCCCAGTTGTATCTGTAAAATTACGTGTCTACTCTTTTATTAACCACTTAAGGACCGCCCCACGACGATATAGGTCGGCAGAATGACACGGCTAGGCACATGGACGCAGGGCCGCCATCAGGAATTATGGGGCCCCTTACACAGCTTCAGGTATGGGCCCCCTGATGCTGTGTAAGAAGAAATAAAGAAAAATATATATAAAAAAAAGGGGGGAAGCCATCCGGGGCCCTGGGGACCTCTGGGCCCTTTAATATAAAAAATATATATATATAAACAAAAATAAATAAACATTTGTAAAAAAAAAGGGGGGGGTTTGCCACATGGGCACCTCTGAGCCCTTTAATATATATATATATATATATATATATATATATATATATATATATATATATATATATATATATATATATTTTATATATAAGAAATAAAAAGAAAAAAATAGAAATAAAAGAAAAAAAATTACATTTTAAAATATTTTTTTCTTATAAAAAAAGGGAGGGTTGCCATCCGGGGCCCTGGGGGCCTCTAAAAAAAAAAAAAAAAAAAAAAAAATTGGCACTTTAATCAAAAATACAATACAAATGTATATTTTTTTATTAAAAAAAAATACAAAAAAAGGGGAGTGGGCCTCCGGGGACATCCGGACCCCTAAAAAAAAAAAAAAGTTTTTTTTATTTTTTTTCAAAGGGGGTTGCCATCTGGGCCCCTGGGGACCTCCGGGCCCCTTACAGGTGTACTGCCTGTACCCCCCTGATGGCGTCCCATTTAAGAGCCCAGCCGTGGACCTGGTCCGAAGCTCCGTGACTGCAGGACCCGCGGACCCCGATCGCCACGGGTGTCCCGCGATCGGTCACAGGAGCTGAAGAATGGGGAGAGTTGAGTGTAAACAAACCTTCCCCGTTCTTCTCTGTGGCAGTGGCAGTGATCGTGATGGGATCTGTAGTTTCACCACAGCTGGAGGGCTGAGTTTGCCTACCCCTGATGTACAGAGTGCAGAGTTCAGGAACACGCTACGTACATGGTACAGAGTGCAGGGGTGCGCTGTGTACAGAGTGCAGGGTTTAGGGGTGTGTTACTTGCAGAGTGCAGGGTTCAAGAGTGCATTACGTACAGAGTGCAGGGTTTAAGTGTGAGAGTTGCACTGCGTGCAACTCCCCCCCCCTCCCCAAAAGCTTCCTTGCATCTCTACTCTTTCCTACCTCTTCTTATGTAGGTGGCTCTAGTACCGCCCTGTGTAGGTGACTCTCTATACTACCCATGTATTTGGCTCCGTTATACCCCCCTGTGATCGTTCTTGCTCTCAGATTCTGGAGAGCTGTTCCCACCTTGCTTTTACATCCGGACGCCACTAAAAGCAAAGCCGCCCCTTGGAAACACAGAAGGCTTATCTGTTTGCAAGTGACAGCGGGGAGCGGAGGGTGAGAGCCGGAAGTGGCGGACACCATCTGGCTGCAAAACAGGGTGAGAGGGCCACATGACAAGGCCTGGTGGGCCGCCTTCGGCCCTCGGACCTTGGGTCTGACATATGTGCTGTAGTCTGTGAATGCACTACAAGGCATTGGTTCTGGTTGCAGGGTCATACAGCTGGGTTGTACACTTGTCCTTGAATGGAACATGAACCCTTTGGTTTCTGCCTTTATTAGATAGTGATGACATGCCAATACCCTACCCTACAGAAAATCGCTGTTGAAGACTAACAATTGTGCAACAGCTTTACCCAGGTTTCTCAATCTTATCATTGCCACCTTATCAGTGCTGCCTCATCAGTGCCCACCATTGTCACCTCATCAATGCTGCCTCATCAGTGCCCATCATTGCCACCTCATCAGGGCCTATAATTGCCACCTCATCATTGCCTCATCAGTGCCCATCATTGCCACCTCATCCACCTCATCAATGCTGCCTCATCAGTGCCCATTATTGCCACCTCATCAATGCTGGCTCATCAGTGCCCATCATTGCCACCTCATCAGTGCTGCCTCATCTGTGCCCATCATTGCCACCTCATCAGTGCTGCCTCATCTGTGCCCATTATTGCCACCTCATCAATGCTGCCTCATCATTGCCCATCATTGCCACCTCATCAGGGCCTATAATTGCCACTTCATCATTGCCTCATCAGTGCCCATCATTGTCACCTCATCAGTGCTGCCTCATCAGTGCCCACCATTGTCACTTCATCAATGCTGCCTCATCATTGCCCATCATTGCCACCTCATCATGGCCTATAATTGCCACCTCATCATTGCCTCATCAGTGCCCATCATTGCCACCTCATCAGTGCTGCCTCATCATTGCCACCCCATCAGTGCTGCCTCATCTGTGCCCATCATTGCCACCTCATCAGTGCTGCCTCATCATTGCCACCTCATCAGTGCTGCCTCATCTGTGCCCATCATTGCCACCTCATCAGTGCTGCCTCATCAGTGCCCATCATTGCCACCTCATCAGTGCCCATCATTGCCACCTCATCAGTGCTGCCTCATCTGTGCCCATCATTGCCACTTCATCAGTGCCCATCATTGCCACCTCATCAGTGCCCATCATTGCCACCTCATCATTGCCTCATCAGTGCCCATCAATGCCACTTCATCATTGCCCATCATTGCCACCTCCTCAGTGCTGCCTCATCAGTGCCCAGCATTGCCTCACCAGTGCCCATCAGTGAAGGAGAAAAATTATAACAGAAACTTTTTTGTTTTTCAAAAATGTCGGTCTTTATTTGTTTAGCAAAAAATTAAAAACCCCAGAGGTGATCAAATACCACCAAAAGAAAGCTCTATTTGTGTGAAAAAAATGATAATAATCTCATAAGGCTACCGTGTTGCATGACCGTGTAATTGTCATTCAAAGTGTGACAGCGCTAAAAGTTTAGAATTTGCCTGGGCAGGAAGTGGTGAAAGTACCCGGTATTGAGGTGATTAATCCTTCTTTTTTTTTTATTACTGTACATCCAAAAACTTTTTAACTCTGGCATTCTTCCTAACGAAACGCATTTGCCAGTTTTGGGTGTATCCGATGCCTGCGTCTCATTGGCTGCCACCCCCCCTCCTCCTTTCACTACTGTGTCCCTTTAGAGCTGCAGTAAAGAGGTTGGATAGCCGGCTCTGGAAGCTTTGTCCCGATCCCAGTAACTGTTGAAGGATGTGTGCGTAGTTTATGTAGCAAGGTTGTAAAGTCGGGTTGCCAGGTTATGTTTGTCATTTTTATGGCGCATTATTACTATTTTATAACTCTATGACTTTTTATCTCGCTTCTCCAAGAACTTTCACTGCCTGTTTTTTTTTTTTTCTAAAGATCATATTTAAAGGTTCATCCTGTCGCGGATTGATATTTTGATAATTGATAGAAATGCTAATTAGCAGGTCAGTGGATTTATACTGATAAGGTTTTTTATTAGGTCCCTCTTGCTAGTACCGGGTTGGACCCCCTTTATTAGGTCCCTCTTGTTAGTAGCGGATTCCACCCCCTTTATTAGGTCCCTCTTGCTAGTAGCGGATTCCACCCCCTTTATTAGGTCCCTCTTGCTAGTACCGGGTTGGACCCCCTTTATTAGGTCCCCCTTGCTAGTAGCAGGTTGGACCCCCTTTATTAGGACCCTCTTGCTAGACCCTCTTTATTAGGTACACCTTGCTAGTAGCAGGTTGGACCCCCTTTATTAGGTCCCTCTTGCTAGACCCTCTTTATTAGGTACACCTTGCTAGTAGCGGGTTGGACCCCCTTTATTAGGGCCCTCTTGCTAGTACCGGGTTGGACCCCCTTTATTAGGTCCCTCTTGCTAGACCCTCTTTATTAGGTACACCTTGCTAGTACTGGGTTGGACCCCCTTTATTAGGTCCCTCTTGCTAGTAGCAGGTTGGACCCCCTTTATTAGGACCCTCTTGCTAGTAGCAGGTTGGACCCCCTTTATTAGGTCCCTCTTGCTAGTAGCAGGTTGGACCCCCTTTATTAGGACCCTCTTGCTAGTAGCAGGTTGGACCCCCTTTATTAGGTCCCTCTTGCTAGTAGCGGGTTGGACCCCCTTTATTAGGTCCACCTTGCTAGAAGCGGGTTGGACCCCCTTTATTAGGTCCCTCTTGCTAGTAGCAGGTTGGACCCCCCTTTATTAGGTCCCTCTTGCTAGGCCCTCTTTATTAGGTCCCCCTTGCTAGTACCCGGTTGGACCCCCTTTATTAGGTCCCCCTTGCTAGTAGCGGGTTGGACCCCCTTTATTAGGGCCCTCTTGCTAGTATCGGGTTGGACCCCCTTTATTAGGACCCTCTTGCTAGTACCGGGTTGGACCCCCTTTATTAGGACCCTCTTGCTAGTAGCAGGTTGGACCCCCTTTATTAGGTCCCCCTTGCTATTATGTACGCCCTTGTGCCCAGCCGTGCAATTCTGCAGATGTATTTCGGCGTGCGGCGGTCCTCAAGCGGTTAAGAGACGAGTTTTGGGAACGCCTGGAATCTTTGAAACCTCAGTGTTTGTATTTGGGGATTTTACTCTTTTCATGACTGTGACTCGTTTTTATGTTTTTTTTTTTCTTTATAGATCTGAGATTCTGTGACCCGCTTGAGTGACCTTTTAAGACATATGCACACTACTTTTTTATTCTTGGTTTCCCATTACCGTTCTGTAAAGTTCCATAAAAAAAAATACCCACAACCCGAGATCCGTCGTATAACACAAAAAGAAGAAAAAAAAAAGACATAAAATGATCAAAGGTCTTTTCTTGCCTTTAGAGAAATATATAAAAGTCACCGTGATCTTGGAAACCATATTAGTTTTATATTAAAGAAATAAAAGTGGGGCAATGTAAATCATTTCCTCTGTATAAAGCATCACCTGAAGGAAATTGGAAGTCGCAGTCAATATTTTCGTTATCAATAATTTAGTGGTTGGGGGCGGTTTACAGTATGCTGCCCATCGCTGAGCTGTTTATGGATTTTAAGGGGCCGCTTGTTGATTTAAATTGAAGGTTGAATGATAAATGAGTTTGGGATGACCGTCAAAGGAATATTAAAGAGCTGCAAGTAGAAAATAAAAGCGCTCTTAACACCTTAAAGGAAAAAAAAAAAAAAAAAAAAACGAAATTGGTTCATTGCTGTTCTCTAAGGCCCAGATTCTCAAAGGGCTTACGACGGCGCAACGCCATGTACGCCGTCGTAAGTCCTATTCTGGGCCGTCGTATCTATGTGACTGATTCTTAGAATCAGTTACGCATAGATATCCATTAGATCCGACAGGCGTAAGGCTCTTACGCCGTTGGATCTTAAATGCATTTTTTTTTTGTCCGCTAGGTGTCGCCTCTGTCGTTTTCCCTGTCGAGTATGCAAATTAGCTAGATACGCGAATTCCCGAACGTACGCGCGTCCGACGCAGTAAAGTTACGACGTTTACGTTAGGCTTGTTCCGGCGTAAAGTTGCCCCTGGGTATATGAGGCGCAATCAATGTTAAGTATGGCCGTCGTTCCCGCGTCGAAATTTGAAAATTTTACGTTGCTTGCGTAAGTCGTCCGTCAATGGGGCTGGACGCCATTTACGTTCACGTCGAAACCAATGACGTCCTTGCGACGTCATTTGGAGCAATGCACCCTGGGATATTTTACGGACGGCGCATGGGCAGTACGTTCGGCGCGGGAACGCGCTTAATTTAAATACTACACGCCCCCTACTTGCCTAATTTGAATTAGGCAGGCTTGCGCCGGGTGATTGACGCTACGCCGCCGCAACTTTACACGCAAGTGCTTTGTGAATAAAGCACTTGCCTGTAAAACTTGCGGCGGCGTAACGTAAATGAGATATGTTACGCCCGCACAGTTTTGCGCGATTCTACAAGAATCTGGGCCCATGTAATGCAGACCAACTAATGATAAACAATCAAGTACTGTATAGTCAGGGCTTTTCCCCAGCGGGAACACAGTAGTACGCAGTTCCAGCACCTCCATATGTACTGGCAAGGGGTGCTTAGGCATGCTGGAGGGTCTATTGTTGATTTATTGTTGATGGGGGGTCTACTTGTTGCAAAGGGGATCTATTGTTGCTTGTAAGGAGGTACTGTTTTTTATTATTGGTGGGGTCCATTGTTGCTGGCTGCTGGGGGATATGTTGTTGCTGGTGGGGCCCTACTGTATTGGGGAGCACCTATTGTGGCTGGCTGCTGGACGGTCTATGTTGCTGGTGGGGCCCTATTGTATTAGGGGGCACCTATTGTTGCTGGCTGATGGAGGGTCTATTAAAGCTGGTGGGGCCCGACTGTATTGGGGAAAACCTATTGTGGCTGGCTGCTGGGGATCTATTGTTGTTGGTGGGGCCCGACTGTATTGGGGAGCACGTATTGTTGGTGGCTGCTGGAGGGTCTATTGTTGCTGGTGACAGAGAAAGTTTCCCCCGGTGGGGTTTTTTGGCAGCTCAAATTGACAAGTTTGATGCAATTGGTGAAAAAAGTTATGTATCAAAAGGGATTGGGGAGTATAAATAGGATATGAGTTGCAGCATTACAAAGGGCATTAAAAATTCATATAATATTTACAGTACACAACAAATTATTTATACAGCTGGATACAGTGAACATCGCATGTATAAACAATGATCCTAACGCGTTTCGACCTTAATGGTCTTCTTCAGAGGTTTTTTAGTTGTGACTGAAAGAAAATTACAAAAGATTATATTAAAGGTATTGCATATTTTAATCCAACCATCTGCCTCACCCTAGGCTCCATCTATGTAGAGACACTTTTAATTTAAAAAAGGGGTGGGGGGTGGGAAAAAAAAAAAAACATTGCAGTATATAAGTGATAAAAGAAATAATAATTAATTAAAATCGATCATTACCGGTAGAAGAATCCGAAAAAAGTCCTGATGAGGCATTGCTGTCGCAGTCAAGGAGGTCCGGCTGGTTTCCCAAAGATCGCTCCAACCTCGGGGCTCCCGCGTGAGCGTCCAAAATGTGCTATGTGGTCCCGTGTGACTCTAGAGGGGGTCACCTGATAGGGGGTGACGCCCAAAAGTGGTAGGCAGGGGGAGGGGGAGAGAGATCACATGGAGGGAAAGATTGGCCTGCAATGGGATGATTGGAATACAAGATTCAATATCAAATTGGAGCAGTGTATATGTATGTATACATGCATAAGAAATGCCTATAAATTAATTTGTTATTGAGGGTGCCATAAATTGTCAGCCCTAAAAAGTTTTTAGGGGTGGTTGAGAGTAAAACGCTTTTTGTTGCTGGTGGGGCCCTACTGTATTGGGGAGCACCTACTGTTGCTGGCTGCTGGAGGGTCTATTGTTGCTGGTGGGGCCCTACTGTATTAGGGGGCACCTATTGTTGCTGGCTGCTGGAGGGTCTATTGATGCTGGTGGGGCCCTACTGTATTGGGGGGCACCTATTGTTGATGGCTTCTGGAGGGTCTATTGATGCCTGGTGGGGGCCTAGTGTATTGGGGAGTGTAACGGGAGGGCGGTGGGACCCAGAAGCTCTTACACAGATTGGGCCAGGAAATAAGGGACATATGTTGGATTGTCTTAATCCACAATATATTCAAGAATGTCTGCAAGAACTAATTACAGGTTGTTGATTCTGAACCCAACAGGTCAATAGAAGAGTAAGGCCTCGTACACACGACAGAGTTTCTCGGCAGAATTCGGCGAGAAACTCGGTCAGAGCCTGATTCTGCCGAGAAACTCTGTCGTGTGTACACTTTCGGCCCGATGGAGCCGCCGAGGAACTCGTCAAGAAAATAGAGAACATGTTCTCTATTTTCTCGTTGTTCTATGGGAGAACTCGGCCCGCCGAGCTCCTCGGCGGCTTCAGGGCTGAACTCGACGAGGAACTCGATGTGTTTGGCACGTCGAGTTCCTCGGCCGTGTGTACGAGGCCTAACTCATTCATGTGGGAACACAGCCTGTTAAGGGGGTAATTAAGTCTGCTACTGTCATGTAAAATAACCTTAGTCTGGCTTCTAAAGACCTGTTATTGTGTTATGCTAATTGACACTGTATTGTGTGAATTTCTATTGATGATAGATGTGTATTGTGAGTTAGCAGTCTAAAGGTCAGATGTCTGACTTATGATTACTAAAGGAATGTGTATTGTATAGCAGGTGAGAGAAGCCGGAGTCATGATGTCTGACTTGTCAGCTGTAGCTAATTAGCTCATGTGGATAATGTCAGACCTGGTCCGGCGCTGCAAGATAGCTGCTTGGAGGTATCCAGGACCAGCGTTGGGAGCACAAGTGGCCGGAATTGAAGCTGTTCGTAACTCGGGGGACTGCCTGTATATATTTTGTGTGAGTTTACAATAAAGTCCGTTCCAGTTACACCTAAGCTAGTGTCGTCTAGTTCTTGGGTGCAATTCTCAGCTATAATACCTGATTTATGGTTCCAGAGTGGAGGAAGTTGTATCTTGGCAGCGGCGCCCAAGTGGGGTTGCCAGGTCGTCCGTCACAGGTTCTACTTTAACCCTGTAGCCACATGAGTGGTTCCTCTCTCAAGTAACAGTGGATTTCTATGAGGCCCCGTACACACGACCGAAGAACTCGACGTGCCAAACACATCGAGTTCCTCGTCGAGTTCAGTGTGGAAGCCGCCGAGGAGCTCGGCGGGCCGACTTTTCCCATTGACTAACGAGAAAATAGAGAACATGTTCTCTTTTCGGCCCGACGAGTTCCTCGTCGGCTTCCTCGCTGAAAAGTGTACACACGACCGAGTTTCTCGCCAGAATCCAGCTCCGACCGAGTTTCTGGCTGAATTCTGCCGAGAAACTCGGTCGTGTGTATGGGGCCTCACAGAGAAACCAGAACCCTTTTTAATAGAAGGACGCTCTGGGTGATAGAAGCGAGATTTCCTTTCATGTGATGCTCCTCTTCATATCAATAAAATATTCACATGGGCTTCCGAATAAAATATTCCCGTTATTAACAAGAGCAGAACATGGAGGCATTGCTAGCTGTTGCTTTATTACAGTATGAAGTGGAAGCGCGCGGATCTTAGAGAAATTGATGGACTCCCAGTATATATGTTGGTAATGGCGTCCTCCGTCCTCCGTCCTCCTCGTGTGAAATGAATAGAAAGCTGTTTGATGAATTGATGTGTAAGAAATTGATGTGTCAGCCTCATAATGATCTCAATTACCGTCATGACATGTCCATTTATATATATAGACTGAGCAATTCTCAAATGTTCTGAAAAATAAAAAATAAATGTGATGTATGTAGTGTGCGTGTATATTTAGAAATCCTTCTGTAACCAAAGCCATCAGTATGTTTTGCAACAATAAGGTTGTGAAGGTCTTGAGGGAGCTCTTTGCTTTTACCCATCATGAGATGTTTCTTGTGTGACACCTTGGTAATGAGACACCTTTTATAGGTGGTTAATTTTGACTGAACCAGCTGATATTAATTTGCACCGACAAGGGTCAGGATTACCTTTTTTTTTATTATTCTCTATTTAACCACTTAAGGACCGCCTCCTGCACATATATGTCAACAGAATGGCACGGCTGGGCACAAGCACGTACAGGTACGTCCTCTTTAAGTGCCCAGCCGTGGGTCGCGGGCGCACGCCCGCGGCCCGGTCCGAAGCTCCGTGACCGCGGTTGTAGGACCCGATCGCCGCTGGAGTCCCGCGATCGGTCCCCATGGCTTCCCTGTTCTTCACTATGGCGCTGTCATTCATCGTGTGTTCCCTGATATAGGGAAACACGATCAATGACGTCACACGTCCAGCCCTGCTCCCCTACAGTTATAAACACATATGAGGTCACACTTAACCCCTTCAGCGCCCCCTAGTGGTTAACTCCCAAACTGCAATGGTCATTTTCACAGTAAACAGTGGGCCGGATTCAGCAAGAATTTACGCCGGCGTATCTATAGATACGACGCGTAAATTCAAAGCTGCGCCGGCATATCTTCTTTCTGTATTCAGAAAGCAAGATACACTGAAATTAGGCTAAGATCCGACTGGCGTAAGTCTTCCGTCGTTTTCGGCGTAGAATATGCAAATTACCTAGATACGCCGATTCACAAACGTACGTGCGCCTGGCGGAATTTTTTTTTACGTTGTTTGTGTAAGTTTTTTCTTTACGCCTTTTTTCTGGCGTAACGTTGCTCCTGCTTCTTATTTCATACATAAATATGCCTACTCGGCATCCGTTGCATTCCAAGTGACATGCATTATACATTACATTGCGTAAGTCGTCCGTGAATGGGGCTGGACGTAATTTACGTTCGCGTCGAAACCAATACGTCCTTGCGGCGTACTTTGGAGCAATGCACACTGGGATATGTACACGGACGGCGCATGAGCCGATCGTAAAAAACGTCAATCACGTCGGGTCACCACCCATTTACATAAAACAGGCCCCCTCATCCTCATTTGAATTAGGCGCGCTTACGCCGGCCCCATTTACGCTACGCCGCCGTAACTTAGGAGGCAAGTGCTTTGTGAATACAGCACTTGCCTCTCTGATTTACGGCGGCGTATCGTAAATACGATACGCCGCCGTAACAATGCGCCCGGCTACCTGAATCTAGCCCAATGTATTTTTATAGCATTTTTTGCTGTGAAAATGACAATGGTCCCAAAAATGTGTCAAAATTGTCCGATGTGTCCGCCGTAATGTCGCGGTCATGAAAAAAATCACTGATCGCCGCCATTAGTAGTAAAACTATTTTTTTTTTTTTTTTATAAAAATGCAATAAAACGATCCCCTATTTTGTAAACGCTATAACTTTTGCGCAAACCAATCGATAAACACTTATTGCGATTTTTTACCAAAAATAGGTAGAAGAATATGTATCGGCCTAAACTGAGGAAAAAAAATTGTTTTATATATTTTTGGGGGATATTTATTATAGCAAAAAGTTAAAAATATTAAATTTTTTTCAAAATTGTCGCTCTATTTTTGTTTATAGTGCAAAAACTAAAAACCGCAGAGGTGATCAAATACCAACAAAAGAAAGCTCTATTTGTGGGGAAAAAAGGACGCCAGTTTTGTTTGGGAGCCACGTCGCACGGCCGCGCAATTGTCAGTTAAATCGACGCAGTGCCGAATCGCAAAAACTGTCCGGGTCCTTTAGCTGCCTAAAGGTCCGGGTCTTAAGTTGTTATTGATGCGTTACAGGTACACTAAAAAGGCAACTTCTCAGAACAAGCAATCAATGCAAAACGTTTGAAGTACAACCATTACTCCGTACTATATTATGAAATATCAAAACAAATATCAAAGGCAATAAGAAAGGACTGCTTTCTAATTACTGATAAGATTTCAGCTGGTGTCTTGGCTTTCCATGCCTTTTTGCACCTCCCCTTTCTTCATGTGTTCAATCCTTTTTCCATTTTATTACACAGAACTTCATTACTGAACGTATTTGTTTTTCGGTGTCTTTGTATGTGTGGATTGCATGGATTGTTACCGACCTGTGGTGAAAATTTCTCGCCAATAACCCCTTTAGAAATAGATTTTCCTCGAAAAATGGCGACTTGTTCAATACTTATTTTACCCCGCTGTGCATGGCCACTTATGTACTGTATCCCTTCCCCCCTCTCTCTTTTGTACCCCAGAATTTGCTTACCGTATTTATCGGGGTATTGCGCGCTCCCGCATATAGCGCGCACCCCTAAAGTTGCCCCGAAATTCCTGTGGAAAAAAGATTTTTGGACTTACAGTTTTGGTGTCTTGCGCGGCGTCCATCGGCGGCCTCGTCGGGTCCGGCGTCCGTCTGCGGCTTCGGGTGTCCTCTTCGTCGGGTCTGGCGTCATTCTGCGGCGTCCTCCCCGCTCGTTTCCCGCTTTCCTGCGCCGAGTTAGAATACTGCGCCGGCATATACCGAGCGCAGTACACTCGTGTATAGTCGGACAGGCTCGGCTACTCTCGCGCTCACGTCCTGTACGTCCAGGACGTGAGCGCGACAGGAGCCGAGACTGCACAACTATACACGAGTGTACTGCGCTCGGTATATGCCGGCGCAGTGTTCAAACTCGGCGCGGGAAAGCGGGTATCGGCGTATATCGCGCACACACGATTTTGCCCTGATTTTCAGGGCAAAAAAGTGCGCAGTATACGCCAATAAATACGGTATTTTCTTTCAAATAAAAAAATCGATCACTTAAAAAAACAAGTGAACGAAATGAGGACCGATATCTCCAAATCCTAAATATGCTGAGCTGGTAAAACCCGGAAAAAACGGCGTCCAGAATTTATGGAAATTCCTCGGATGACAATTTAAATCCATTAATGTTTCCAGAACAGGAGCCGTGGCTGACACAAAACCTCATTGACTTTGCTGTTATTGTATCTGCTTGTTCCTCCTGAAAGCAGCTGCTGACAAAAGCAATCCGGTGGTGTTTTCATTAAATAAAGTAGTGTCTGCAAACCCGATTATGGATATTAGATTTGCTGCCTGTTTTTTTTTTTTTTGCCAACAATGCATCATCCAGAGCAAAGGGCAGACGCTAAGAGCCAACACTTCGCCACTCACCCACTCGCCCTTACACAGCTTCAGGCATGGGCCCCCTGGAGCAGAGAACCGGGTGGGGGGGGGGGTGCTGCTACCTCAAATTGAGAAGCGGGGCGGTTGCTGCTGCTAATTGAGAAGCGGGGGGTGCCACAAGTTGAGAAGCGGGGGTGTGCTGCCACCGCAAATTGTGGTCGGTGGGGCTTTGGGTGCAGGGGGGGGGGTTGCCCTGGGGACCTCTGGGCCCCTTAAAAAAAATAAAAAATAAAAAAAATGATATATAAAAAAAGGGGGGGGGGGGTTGCCATCCGGGGGCCCTGGGGACCTCTGGGCCCTTTAACCACTTGTCCACCAGAGGACGTCATATGATGTCCTCGACTTTGTGCGGTGATATCTGAATGATGGGGGCAGCTACAGGCATTATTCAGATATCGCCGTCTTCAGCCGCCGATTCTGTGCACGATAAGAATGATAAAAGCGGCGGTTTCCACCGCTTGATCAGTCTTATAGGCAGCGGGAGGGGACCCCCCCTCCCGCCGCCATCCGGTGCTTCTCCGGGCTCTCCCGTGCCATCGGGGGCCCGGAGAGCGAATTGGTCAGGAAAGCATATGGTCACCAGTCATCTCTATGACCGTCGGAGGCCCGGGCACGACGTTATGACGTCACGCCCGGTACGCGGAAGTAAACAAAGCCGTAATCGCGGCTTTCGGCATGTGATCTGTGATTTTTTTTTTCACCGATTTCATGCTTGTAAGCCTGGAGGAGAGATGTGGGGTCTTATTGACCCCGCCTCTCTCCATAAAGAGGACCTGTCACAGTGATTCCTATTACAAGGGATGTTTACATTTCTTGTAATAGGAATAAAAGGATAAAAAAAAAAAAAGTGTAAAAATAAAAAAAATTAAGTAAAATAAAAATAAAATGTTTTTTTTTTATTTATTTTTTAAAACGCCCCTGTCCCCGTTATCTCGCGCGCAGAAGCGAACACGCATGCAAGTCCCGCCCACATATGTAAACGCCGTTCAAACCCCACATGTGAGATATTGTCGCGTGCGTTAGAGCGTGTGCAACAATTCTAGCACTTGACCTCCTCTGTAACTCGAAAATAGTAACCTGTAAAATATCGCCACCTTTGGAGATTTTTAAGTACCGAAGTTTGGTGCCATTCCGTGAGTGTGCGCAATTTTAAAGCGTGACAAGTTAGGTATCTATTCACTCGGCGTAACATCATATTTCACATTATACAAAAAAATTGGGCTAACTTTACTGTTTTGTTATTTTTTAATTCAAGAAACCGTTTTTTTTTTTCAAAAAAAGGCGTTTGAAAAATGATTGCGCAAATACCGTGCGAGAAAAAAAGTTGCAATGACCGCCATTTTATTCCCTAGGTTGTCTGCTAAAAAAAAAAAATATAATGTTTGGGGGTTCTGATAAATTTTCTAGCAAAAAAATTTAGATTTTTACATGTAGGAGAGAAGTGCCAGAATAGGCCCGGTGGACAAGTGGTTAATAAAAAGAAAAAAATATATATATAAAAAATAAAAGGGGGGTCACCGTGCGTGGCCCTGGGGACCTCCGAGCCCTTTAATAAAAACAAAATACATAAATAAAAATATATATAAAAGCGGGGGGGGGGGGGGGGCTGCCGCGAATTGAGAAGCGGGGGGTGCCGCCGCTAATTGAGAAAATTGAGGAGGGGGGTTGCCCTGGGGACCTTAAAAAAATATATATATATATAAAAGGGGGGGGGTAGCCATTCAGGGCCCTGTGGACATCTGGGCCCTTTAATAAAAAGAAAACAAATAATTAAAAATATTTTTTTTAATAAAAAAAAAGGGGGGTTGCCATCCGGGGACCTCTGGGCCCTTTAATAAAAACAAAATAAATAAATAAATAAAAAACTATATATAAAAATAATTAAAAAATAAAGGGGGTTGCCTCCGGGCCCCTTACAAAAAAAAAAAAGGGGGTTGCCATCCGGGCCCCTGGGGACCTCCGGGCCCCCTACAGGTGTACTGCCTGTACCCCCCTGTTCCCTGGCACTAAAGGTGTAATAATCTGCAGAGCGGTCCTGGAAGCCTTGGCGACAGATTCCCCCCCCCCCCCCCCCCCCAGCAGGGAACAGCATTGCGTGTTTGTGCCGGCCCCCGAGGGCCCTTTGGAAGATTGCGGTTGTGCTCTCTGCGCCCACCAAGACTACTGGGAGTCTTTTCCTCCCTCTTTTTTTTTTTTGCTCTTGGCCCGTTTTGCTTTGAAGGATGCCAGCTTTCCAAGTTCTGGTCCATTTAGCATCGAGTTCAGTCGTGTACCGGCTGCTGTGCGGAAGCTCCTTGGGGCTTCTTCTTAATGCGCCTGCAGGAAGCTTCCAAGAGTAAACCTTTGCTTTTTATTGGTTGGCCTGATGCTGTTACACTTAAGGAGTGACAAATTCAGGTTAATCTGCTAATCACACTTCATTCTGTGATGTGCAATGGAATGTTCCGTTACTGCAGATAGACCCCGGCGAGGAGCCGATTATCTTTAATGCTGTGTCCCATTTTTTTTTAAGGGCAGGGAGTGTTTTAACCACTTCAGCCCCGGAGGATTTGGCTGGCCAAAGACCGGGCCATTTTTTGCGATTCGGCACTGCGTCGCTTTAACTGACAGTTGCGCCCTTTCTAAAAAAACGCACCGGAATCAAAATGCACACAGCTGGATCCATAGGAAAGCATGTTAACCACTTCAAGCCCAGAAGAATTTACCCCCTTTCCTGACCAGAGCACTTTTTGCGATTCGGCACTGCGACGCTTTAACTGACAGTTGCACGGTTGTGCGACGTTGGTGGTATTTGATCACCTCTAGCGGTTTTTATTCTTTTGCGCTATAAACAAAAAAAGAGCGACAATTTAAAAAAATATATATAAAACACATCCAATAAAGAAATAAAAAAAAAAATCAAATTTCTTTATCAATTTAGGCCAATATAGATTCAGAGACGTTGGCTTAACTTTGCGGCGGCGTAGCTTAGCCTGTTTAGGCTACGCCGCCGTAAGTTAGCTAGGCAAGTACATGATTCTCAATGTACTTGCCTGCTAATATACGGCGGCATAGCCTAAAGCGGGCGGGCGTAAGGGCGCCGAATTCAAATGTGTGGAAGGGGGGGCGTGTTTAATGTTAATAAGGCTAGACCTTACGTTTTTGAAGTTTTTTTGTTACTGCGCATGCGCCGGGTGCCTACATTTCCCAGTGTGCATTGCGGCTAAGTACGACGCACGGGCCTATTGATTTCGACGTGGATGTAAACAACGTAAATCGCTATTCGCGGACGACTTACGCAAAAGACGTAAACATTTTGAATCTCGCGGCGGGAACGGCGGCCATACTTTAACATTGCTATTCCACCTAATAGATGGAATAACTTGGTGTGAAGGGGGGACTTCTGATGTACTGGGGGGACTTCTGATGTACTGGGGGGATTTCTGGTATGAAGGGGGGACTTCTGATGTACTGGGGGGACTTCTGATGTGTAAGGGGGGCTCTTATGTAAATGGGGGGGGGGGGGGGGTGGGGTTTCTGATTTGATGGAGGGGCTTTTGATGTATACGGGAGCTCTGATGTGCAGGGGGGACTTCTGGTGTGAAGGGGGACTTCTGGTGTGAAGGGGGACTTCTGGTGTACAGGGGGACTTCTGGTGTACAGGGGGACTTCTGGTGTACAGGGGGAACTTCTGGTGTACAGGGGGGACTTCTGGTGTACAGGGGGGACTTCTGGTGTACAGGGGGGACTTCTGATGGGAAGGGGGACTTCTGATGTGAAGGGGGACTTGTGATGTGAAGGGGGACTTTTGATGTGCAGGGGGGACTTCTGGTGTGAAGTGGGGACTTCTGATGTACAGGGGGGACTTCTGGTGTGAAGGGGGGACTTCTGATGTGAAGGGGGGACTTCTGATGTGAAGGGGTGCTCTGATGTAAATGAGGGGGTGGGGGTTCTGATTTGATGGAGGGGCTTTTGATGTATAAGGGAGCTCTGATGTGAAGGGGGGACTTCTGATGTGAAGGGGGGGCTCTGATAAGAAGGGGGCTGTGATGTAAACAGGGGACTCAGGTGTGAAAGGGAGACTTCTGATATGATGGGGGGCTTCTGATGTGAAGGGGAACTTCTTATGTGAAGGGGGACTTCTGATGTACAGGGGGGCTCTGATGTAAACGGAGAGTGGGGGTTCTGATTTGATGGGGGGGCTTTTGATGTATAAGGGAGTTCTGATGTGAAGGGGGCTCTGATAATAAGGGGGCTGTGATGTAAACAGGGGACTTAGGTGTGAAAGGGAGACTTCTGATATGATGGGGGGGCTTTTGATGTATAAGGGAGTTCTGATGTACAGGGGGGACTTCTGATGTGTAAGGGGGGCTCTAATAAGAAGGGGGCTGTGATGTAAAGAGGGGACTCAGGTGTGAAAGGGGGGCTTCTGATATGATGGGGGGCTTCTGATATAATGGGGGGCTTCTGATATAATGGGGGGCTTCTGATATGATGGGGGGCTTCTGATATGATGGGGGCTTCTGATATAATGGGGGGCTTCTGATATGATGGGGGGCTTCTGATATAATGGGGGGCTTCTGATATAATGGGGGGCTTCTGATGTGATGGGGGGCTTCTGATGTGATGTGATGGGGGGCTTCTGATATGAAGGGGGGCTTCTGATATGATGGGGGGCTTCTGATATAATGGGGGGCTTCTGATGTGATGGGGGGCTTCTGATGTGATGTGATGGGGGGCTTCTGATATGATGGGGGGCTTCTGATATGATGGGGGCTTCTGATATAATGGGGGGCTTCTGATGTGATGGGGGGCTTCTGATATGATGGGGGCTTCTGATATGATGGGGGGCTTCTGATGTGATGGGGGGCTTCTGATGTGATGGGGGGCTTCTGATGTGATGGGGGGCTTCTGATGTGATGGGGGGGCTTTTGATATGATGGGGGGCTTCTGATGTGATGGGGGGCTTCTGATGTGATGGGGGGCTTCTGATATGATGGGGGCTTCTGATATGATGGGGGGGCTTCTGATATGATGGGGGCTTCTGATATAATGGGGGGCTTCTGATGTGATATGATGGGGGGCTTCTGATATGATGGGGGGGCTTCTGATATGATGGGCTTCTGATATGATGGGGGGCTTCTGATACGATGGGGGGCTTATGATATGATGGGGGCTTCTGATGTGATGGGGGGCTTCTGATAATGATGGGGGGCTTCTGATATGATGGGGGGCTTCTGATGTGATGGGGGGCTTCTGATATGATGGGGGGCTTCTGATATGATGGGGGGCTTCTGATATAATGGGGGGGGGGCTTCTGATATGATGGGGGGCTTCTGATATAATGGGGGGCTTCTGATATGATGGGGGGCTTCTGATATGATGGGGGACTTCTGATGTGATGGGGGCTTCTGATATAATGGGGGGCTTCTGATGTGATATGATGGGGGGCTTCTGATATGATGGGGGGGCTTCTGATATGATGGGGGGCTTCTGATATGATGGGGGGGCTTCTGATATGATGGGGGGCTTATGATATGATGGGGGGCTTCTGATATGATGGGGGGGCTTCTGATACGATGGGGGGCTTATGATATGATGGGGGGCTTCTGATATGATGGGGGGCTTCTAATATGATGGGGGGCTTCTGATGTGATGGGGGGCTTCTGATATGATGGGGCACTTCTGATGTGATGGGGGGCTTCTGATATGATGGGGGGCTTCTGATATGATAGGGGGCTTCTGATGTGATGGGGGGCTTCTGATGTGATGGGGGGCTTCTGATATGATGGGGCACTTCTGATATGATGGGGGGCTACTGATATGATGGGGGGCTTCTGATGTGATGGGGGGCTTCTGATATGATGGGGCACTTCTGATGTGATGGGGGGCTTCTGATATGATGGGGGGCTTCTGATATGATAGAGGGCTTCTGATGTGATGGGGGGCTTCTGATATGATGGGGCACTTCTGATATGATGGGGGGCTACTGATGTGATGGGGGGCTTCTGATGTGATGGGGGGCTTCTGATATGATGGGGGGCTTCTGATATGATGGGGGGCTTCTGATGTGATGGGGGGCTTCTGATGTGATGGGGGACTTCTGATATGATGGGGGACTTCTGATATGATGGGGGACTTCTGATATGATGGGGGACTTCTGATATGATGGGGGACTTCTGATATGATGGGGGACTTCTGATGTGATGGGGGACTTCTGATATGATGGGGGGCTTCTGATGTGATGGGGGGCTACTGATATGATGGGGGGCTTCTGATACGATGGGGGGCTTATGATATGATGGGGGGCTTCTGATGTGATGGGGGGCTTCTGATATGATGGGGGGCTTCTGATATGATGGGGGGCTTCTGATGTGATGGGGGGCTTCTGATATGATGGGGGGCTTCTGATATGATGGGGGGCTTCTGATATAATGGGGGGGGGGCTTCTGATATGATGGGGGGCTTCTGATATAATGGGGGGCTTCTGATATGATGGGGGGCTTCTGATATGATGGGGGACTTCTGATGTGATGGGGGCTTCTGATATAATGGGGGGCTTCTGATGTGATATGATGGGGGGCTTCTGATATGATGGGGGGGCTTCTGATATGATGGGGGGCTTATGATATGATGGGGGGCTTCTGATATGATGGGGGGGCTTCTGATACGATGGGGGGCTTATGATATGATGGGGGGCTTCTGATATGATGGGGGGCTTCTAATATGATGGGGGGGCTTCTGATGTGATGGGGGGCTTCTGATATGATGGGGCACTTCTGATGTGATGGGGGGCTTCTGATATGATGGGGGGCTTCTGATATGATAGGGGGCTTCTGATGTGATGGGGGGCTTCTGATGTGATGGGGGCTTCTGATATGATGGGGCACTTCTGATATGATGGGGGGCTACTGATATGATGGGGGGCTTCTGATGTGATGGGGGGCTTCTGATATGATGGGGCACTTCTGATGTGATGGGGGGCTTCTGATATGATGGGGGGCTTCTGATATGATAGAGGGCTTCTGATGTGATGGGGGGCTTCTGATATGATGGGGCACTTCTGATATGATGGGGGGCTACTGATGTGATGGGGGGCTTCTGATGTGATGGGGGGCTTCTGATATGATGGGGGGCTTCTGATATGATGGGGGGCTTCTGATGTGATGGGGGGCTTCTGATGTGATGGGGGACTTCTGATATGATGGGGGACTTCTGATATGATGGGGGACTTCTGATATGATGGGGGACTTCTGATATGATGGGGGACTTCTGATATGATGGGGGACTTCTGATGTGATGGGGGACTTCTGATATGATGGGGGGCTTCTGATGTGATGGGGGGCTTCTGATGTGATGGGGGACTTCTGATATGATGGGGGGCTTCTGATGTGATGGGGGGCTTCTGATATGATGGGGGGCTTCTGATGTGATGGGGGGGCTTCTGATGTTATGGGGGGCTTCTGATGTGATGGGGGGGCTTCTGATATGATGGGGGGCTTCTGATGTGATGGGGGGGCTTCTGATGTGATGGGGGGCTTCTGATGTGATGGGGGGGCTTCTGATGTGATGGGGGGCTTCTGATGTGATGGGGGTCTTCTCATATGATGGGGGGCTTCTGATATGATGGGGGTGTTCTCATATGATGGGGGGCTTCTGATATGATGGGGGGCTTCTGATATGATGGGGAACTTCTGATATAATGGGGGACTTCTGATATGATGGGGGACTTCTGATATGATGGGGGACTTCTGATATGATGGGGGACTTCTGATGTGATGGGGGACTTCTGATATGATGGGGGGCTTCTGATGTGATGGGGGGCTACTGATATGATGGGGGACTTCTGATGTGATGGGGGCTTCTGATATAATGGGGGGCTTCTGATGTGATATAATGGGGGGCTTCTGATGTGAAATTACTTCTTTGAATGTGTTTATGAATTCTTCCAGTGTGAGAATAGAACAGACGCTGTGGCCCCTTTTATTGAAGGGTTTAGAGATCTGAACAATAGTCATTGTCTGCAATACAGAGCAGGCCGGGGTTCTGGGACCCGGAGCGAAGGACAAGGACACAACTGCCAGAAGTGCCTGAAGCTCCGGCGCGGGTCCCGGCTCGGTCCTCCCTGTGCGTCGTCTTTCTCTCTCTTCTTCTGATTTATTTGTATTCAGTCTGAACTCCGGCCAATCCGCTCGGCTCATGGCTACAATCCATATTTATAAACCCCTTTACCTGCCAAGATCCGTGTGATTCTGTTGAGTCACCTTTGTAATTCGGAAACTCCGCTGTACTGCGTTGCCAAGCAGCATTTTCTCTATTGCATGTAAATCCTTCCTCCGTCCTTCCTCTCAGTCCCGCACAGTTGTATCGGCTCCTCTCCAGGACTCAAATGGCTTCCTCTGATTTCACCGCACACCTTGAGCTTCTCACATTGTGCATTAGAAGCTGCGGCGACTCAGACAAAAACCAGCCTCATTTCCTGGCTGGAGCACATCCAGCATCATCTAGCCCTTTCCTCCCCCCAGTCTGGCCTAACCCTTTCATTTATTGGGTTTAAGTTCACGGCTCAGCATCACATGTGAGCATTACCTAGGGAAGTCTGCATGCAAATATATTCTGCATAGGACCGCCCACTCTTCCAGACTGACACCCACCCATCAAAAGGCATTTTGATATTTGCATAACCCCTCCCAAGGACCAGCCCACTGCTTGCATCGGGGCTGAGGGCTCATTGGAGGAGTACTGAGGGAAGGTGCTGGGATGTTTTCAGGAAGCAATGTACAGCCCCCTTGCCTGCCCCTCCCACCAACCGTGATCTGCCGGCCCCTCCCACCAACCGTGATCTTCCGGCCCCTCTCACCAACCGTGATCTGCCGGTCCCTCTCACCAACCGGGATCTGCCGGTCCTCCTCACCAACCGGGATCTGCCGGCCCCTCCCACCAACCGTGATCTGCCGGCCCCTCCCACCAACCGTGATCTGCCGGCCCCTACCACCAACCGTGATCTGCCGGCCCCTCCCACCAACCGTGATCTGCCGGCCCCTCCCACCAACCGTGATCTGCTGGTCCCTCTCACCAACCGTGATCTGCCGGCCCCTCCCACCAACCGTGATCTGCTGGTCCCTCTCACCAACCGTGATCTGCCGGCCCCTCCCACCAACCGTGATCTGCCGGCCCCTCCCACCAACCGTGATCTGCCGGCCCCTCCCACCAACTGTGATCTGCCGGTCCCTCTTACCAACCGTGATCTGCCGGCCCCTCTCACCAACCGTGATCTGCCGGTCCCTCTCACCAACCGTGATCTGCCAGCCCCTCCCACCAACCGTGATGTGCCGGCCCCTCTCACCAACCGTGATCTGCCGGCCCCTCTCACCAACCGTGATCTGCCGGTCCCTCTCACCAACCGTTATCTGTCGGCCCCTCCCACCAACCGTGATCTGCCGGCCCCTCCCACCAACCTTGATCTGCCAGCCCCTCTCACCAACCGTGATCTGCCATGCATTGCATGGAGAAGAATGGAGACCTGGTGATGATGTTGTTGGGTCTAAAATAAAGTATGTAGGGTAATGAAAAAGAAAAGGTTTTATGTAGAAAAATTTCAGAAAATCAGATTAAACTTTTAATGTGCTTTCTGCACTGGTCCCAATCATTTGCTGGAGGGGGGATTATGGTGTGGGGGGGGGGGGTTGTTTTTCAGGGGTTGGGTTTGGCCCCTTAGTTCCAGTGAAGGGGACCCTTATGCCGCGTACACACGATCGGAAATTCCGTGAAGAAAAGTCCGATGTGAGCTTTCGGTCGGAAATTCCGACCATGTGTAGGCTTTTTGTGTCGGAATTTCAGGCAAAAAAAATGTGAGAGCTGGTTCGTTCTCAAATTTTCCGACAAGAAAAGTTCTTGGAGGAAATTCCGATCGTTGCAATTCCGACATGCAAAAAAAAAAACATGCATGCTCGGAATCAATTCGACGCATGCTCGGAATCATTGAACTTCATTCTTCTTGGCTCGTTGCAGCGTTGTACGTCGCCGCGTTCTTGGCGGTCGGAATTTGGTGTGACCGTGTGTATGCAACACAAGTTTTCTTGTTGGATTTTCTCATCGTGTGTACGCGACATTAAAGGGGTTGTAAAGGTAAAAGAAAAATTCCCTAATTTACTTCCTTTTGCAGTTTACACACAGAGCTCCACGTCCCTGCTCTAAAACTGCCGATCGCGGGTATCTGGCGGACATCGCGGCCGCCAGGCAAGCGCATCGGCATCGCGGCGCGCGCCCCCCAGTGGCCGTAAAAAGACGGCCTCCAAGATTTATAGAGCCACCTTGAGGCCGTCTTTTTTCTATGGCCCAGGTCTGAAGTAGTTAATGGTCATGTGCGTGTAAAGGCAGGCGTCCCAATACTTTTGGTAATACATGTATTTTCATTATATATATTTAGTTGTTTCCATGCGATTTCATTTTACCGTTCGGGTTCTTGCCTTGTTTCCTTTGCGAGGTCCAGAGTTCCAGGTTCAGTAATATGAAAAGGTCTCTAATGTATATGTAACTCCGCAGACCGGAGATCCACTCTACAAATGGAAGGCTACAGATGATTAATTTCCGCAGCTGAACGCTCGGCAGTATTTCAGAGAAATGAATGAATTGCCACTTTCTCTCTAATTTCCTTGTGGAAATTCTCTCACCACATTGTGTTTGGAACATTATAGAGCCATTTAGAAACATTTGTCAGCGAGTGAGACTAAAGTAACTAAAGCCAATGTAAATCACTGATAATTCTGTTTGCATGTTTGTGGCCATTTAACCACTTAAGGACCTTGCCTGTTTTTCAGACATGTAGGTAGATTCACGTAGAGTTAGGCCGGCGTATCAGTAGATAAGCCGACCTAACTCAGAATCTACGCCGACTTATGTTTAAGTGTATGCTCAAACAGAGATACGCTTAAACATATCTAAGATACGACGGCTTGCGCCGTCCTATCTTAGATTGCAATATTTTGGATGGCCGCTAGGTGGCGCTTCCATTGCGGTCGGCGTAGAATATGTAAATGAGTTGATACGCAGATTCACGAACATACGCCCGGCCGCCGCAGTCGATTTACGCCGTTTCCGTAAGGCATTAGCAGGCCTAAAGTTATTCCATCTATTAGGTGGAATAACAATGTTAAAGTATGGCCGCCTTTCCTGCCACAAGATTCAAATTTTTTACGTAGTTTGTGTAAGTCGTCCGCGAATCGGGATTTACGTCGTTTACGTCCACGTCGAAATCAATAGGCCCGTGCGGCGTACGTAGCTGCAATGCACACTGGGAAATGTAGGCGCCCGGCGCATGCGCAGTTAAGAAAAAACGTAAAAAACGTGAGGTCAAGCCTCATTACCATAAAACACGCCCCCCTCCAAGACATTTGAATTTGGCACCCTTACGCCCGCCCGCTTTAGGCTACGCCGCCGTATATTAGCAGGCAAGTACATTGAGAATCATGTACTTGCCTAGCTAACTTACGGCGGCGTAGCCTAAACACGCTAAGCTACGCCGCCGCAAGTTTAGGCACTTCTCTCTGAATCTACCTATTGGTGTTTACAACTGTTTATTTTTATTTTTTGCTAGAAAATTACTTAGAACCCCCAAACATTATATATATATATTTTTTTTTCTAACACCATAGAGAATAAAATGGCGGTCATTGCAATACTTTTTGTCACACCGTATTTGCGCAGCGGTCTTACAAGCGCACTTTTTTTGGGGGAAAAAATCCCTTTTTTTTTAAATTAAAAAACAAGACAACAGTAAAGTAAGGCCAATTTTTTTTTTTTGTATTGTGAAAGATAATGTTACGCCGAGTAAAATGATACCCAACATGTCACGCTTCAAAATTTGCGCCCGCTCGTGGAATGGCGTCAAACTTTTAGCTTTAAAAATCTCCATAGGCGACGTTTAAAAAATTCTACAGGTGTTGCATGTTTTGAGTTACAGAGGAGGTCTAGGGCTAGAATTATTGCTCTCGCTCTAACGATCGCTGCAATACCTCACGTGTGTGATTTGAACGTTGTTTTCATATGCGGGCGCTGCTCACGTATGCGTTCGCTTCTGCACGCAAGCTCGTCTGGACGGGGCGCTTTTTGTTTTCTTATTTATTTTTTATTTATTTTATTAATTTTTACAAAAAATAAATAAAAAATTGGTCACTTTTTAATGTAAACATCCCTTGTAATAGAAAAAAAAGCACGACAGGTTCTTTTAAATATGAGATCTGGGGGTTCAAAGAGACCTCACATCTCATATTTACACTAAAATGCAAAATGCAAAATAAAAAATAAAAATTGTCATTTGAAAAAATGACAACAAGAAAATATGCCTTTAAGAAGCATGGGCGGAAGTGATGTTTTAGACGGGTGGGGGCCATCTTGCCCCTCACTCGTATCCCAGCCGAGCAGGAGACAGGACCCGATCGCCTCCGCCGCTGCCGACGGCTCCGGTAAGCGGCAGAGGGCGTGGGAAAGCGGCGAGAGGGGGGCGCTCTCCCGCCGCCGGTAACGTTGATGTGGAGGCGAATCCGCCGCGGAGACCACCGTTAATAGGACCGCTCACAGGAAAGATGGTTGTGGTTGCCGTTACCGAGATATCCATCTTTAACCACTTAAGGACCGCTGCACAACGATATACGTCGGCAGAATGGCGCGGCTGGGCACATCAATGTATATGTACGTTGCCCTTTAAGCCCTGCCATGGGGTCCGTGACTGAGGGACCCGCGGACCCGATTGCCGCTGGAGTCCCGCGATCGGTCCCCGGAGCTGAAGAACGGGGAGAGCTGTGTGTAAACACACCTTCCCCGTTCTTCACTGTGGCGGCGTCATCGATCGTGTGTTCCCTTTTATAGGGGGACACAATCGATGACGTCACACCTACAGCCACACCCCCCTACAGTTGTAAACACACTTCAGGTCATACATAACCCCTTCAGCGCCCCCTAGTGGTTAACTCCCAAACCGCAACTGTCATTTCCACAGTAAACAATGCATTTTTTTGCTGTGAAAATGACAATGGTCCCAAAAATGTGTCAAAATTGTCCGAAGTGTCCGCCATAATGTCGCAGTCACGAAAAAAAACGCTGATCGCCGCCATTAGTAGTAAAAAATAAATAATTAATAAAAATGCAATAAAACTATCCCCTATTTTGTAAACGCTATAAATTTTGCGCAAACCAACCGATAAACGCTTATTGCGATTTTTTTTTTTACCAAAAATAGGTAGAAGAATACGTATCGGCCTAAACTGAGGAAAAAAAAAGTTTTTTTATATATTTTTGGGGGATATTTATTATAGCAAAAAGGAAAAAGATATTGCTCTATTTTTGTTTATAGCGCAAAGAATAAAAACCGCAGAGGAGGTGATCAAATACCACCACCCTGTGGGGGGAAAAAAGGACGTCAATTTTGTTTGGGAGCCATGTTGCACGACCGCGCAATTGTCAAAGCGACGCAGTGCCGAATCACAAAACCTGGCCGGGTCCTTTAGCTGCCTAAAAGGTCCGGGTCTTAAGTGGTTAAAGTACCGACGTTTATGTACATGAGCAGGTCCTTAAGTGGTTCACACTGATGCAGTGCAAATTGGGTGCGAATTTGAAGCAAGTACACGGTGCGAATTTGCAACCTGATTTTTTTTTACATCGCAGCGCGAATTCTGCTTAGCATGTGTGTTTGCCATGCAAATTTGACATGCCAATCTATGCTTTTCAGATCGCATCTGATCCGCGTACAATAAGGCTCCATTCACATCTAGGCAGACAAATTTGCGGCGTTTTGTCCCGCGAATTGCGGCGGCAAATAGCGGCGTTTTGTACCGTGATTTGCGGCGACAAAACGCCGCGATTGTCCGCCTAGATGTGCCCCCTAGATGTGCCCCTCTATGGAGATGGTTCCGAACGCCGAAATCCGCCTTATTTCAGGCGACAGGCGACAGGCGGCAGGCGTTCGGCGTGGAGATGTGAACCATCTCCATAGAGGGCAATGTCTTTTCATCCCTCTGGCGGCAGCGGCGTCGCACTACAGGCGACAAAACGCCTAGATGTGAATGGGGACTAAGTGTGAACCGGGGGCTGAATCTGTACAATATTATTTTCCAAACAAGAGGCATCATTAGCTACTTCAGGATTCACCCACTTCCTGGCCAGGACTTTTTTGCGATACGGTACTGCGTTGCTTTAACTGACAATTGTGCGGTCGTGCAACGCTTTACCCTTTTTTTTTCCCTACAAATAGAGCTTTCTTTTGGTGGGATTTGATCATCTCTGCGGTTTTTATCTTTTTTTTTTTTTTTAAATATCTTTTTTTTTTTTTAAATCAGAAAGATGTTTATTGATTTATAAACAGGTAGAAAAACACAAACAGTACCATTGCACAGACAAAGGATTATTCCACCATTGGCACTCGCATCACTTCCGTCGGGGCAGAGGGACTCCCTATAAGGGAGTGAGAGGATCTAGCCCGCTCAACCAGCCCCGTTAGTCCTTCGCCTCTCTTTTTAGAGACCGCGTGGTCAAAGTGCGTGCATGTTAACCCAATTTTGAATGTGTGTGTGTGAGGCCCCGTACACACCATAGAATCCATCCGCAGATAAATCCCAGCAAATGGGTTTCAGCGGATAGATCCTATGGTGTGTACACACCAGCGGATCTGTTTCCGCGGATATATCTCCCCTGGGATGGATTCCAGCAGATCGAATATTTGCTGACATGCTAAACAAATCTATCTGCTGGAATCCATCCCAACGGATGGATCCGCTGGTCTGTATAGACTCACCGAATCCATCCGTCCGAAGGGATCCCCCGCATGCGTCGTAATGATTCGACGCATGCGTGGAATTCCTTATATGACAGCGTCGCGCACGTCGCTGCGGCATAATCGCGGCGACGGCGCGACACGTCATCGCCAGAGGATTTCGGCGCGGATTTCAATGCGATGGTGTGTACACTCCATCGCATGAAAATCCGCCGAAATCCTCGAGAGGATTTATCCGTGGAAACGGTCCGCTGGACCGTATTCGCGGATAAATTCTATCGTGTGTTGGTTTTTGTGAGGGGGGAGGGGGTGGGCGTACTAAGCGCAGGCTTACCTCGCATAGCACACCCACCGGGAGCCGGGCCGAGACCACCAAACTCAATTCACATGTAACCGAGACCGGGATCCGAAACCCTAGCTGCAGAGGTGAATGGCTTGTCAGTGCAGTGCCAATCGCGTTAAGCCACCGCAGCTCCCCTTATTGCGTTTTTTTTAACCCAAAAAAAAATATGTAGAAGAATACATATTGGCCTAAACTGAGGAAAAAAAATTTAATTGGCATATTTATTGTAGCAAAAAGTACAAAATATTGTTATTTTTTTTCAAAATTATCGCTCTTTTTTTTGTTTATAGCGCAAAAAAATAAAAACGCAGAGGTGATTGAATTCCACCAAAAGAAAGCTCTATTTGTGGGGAAAAAAGGGCGTCAATTCTGTTTGGGTACAATGACGCACGACTGCGCAATTGTCAGTTAAAACAACGCAGGGCCGAATAGCAAAAAAAAAATGGCCCAGTCATTGGGCAGGCGATTCTTCCGGGGCTGAAGAGGTTTAAGAGAGGATTGTGTTCTGTTAAGTTCAGGAACCCCCCTGGGACACCCAACTTTTTTTCCTGCTTCACGACGTGCGTTTCTTTTCATATGGTGCCATTACTCTGCTCTTTTTCTAATCTGCTGTTGCTCTGTGTGGCTCGCTGATGAATTCTGCTGATACAGGAGCTATATTTCCAAGTGTTCCTATCTACAAAGCTAGAATTTTCTCAGACGCTTTGTGTGAAACTTACAGCAAGAACCTTGTTTTCACGCCGCATTATCAGATGGGGAGACTTTTTACATTCTCTGCTCAGCAATGCTTTGCCTGAGTGTGAAGCATGTGAGCGTTTAGTACTAAATTCAGCGTTGGCTTCCTCTGTCCTCAATAGAGAACGTATAGGGATCAGCTTTATGAATAATCTATTTTTTTTATGTATTGAAAGCCTTGCTTCTGTGTATGTGTTATAATTACATGCGGTATGTACACAGGGCAGCTGCATGTGCAAGCTGTGCTTCCTACTTATCAGTGCTGTGTAGTCATTGTGGCTTCCTCATCATTTTTTATGAGTCTACCAGAAGTCTGGATGAATTAATTAAAATAGACTTTAAGACCCAAAAGGATGCAAAACAGGGGTCTCCGAACTACGGCTGTGGGGTCACATCCAGCTCGCAGCAACTTGTCCCGTATTTGCATCATGATGACCCAGCTGCCAGCACCCTACCAACCAATAACGCTGAGTGGCCAGGACATTTGGTGTAATTTGTTGCTATGATGCTGGCAGCTGGCCTGACCACACCATGGAAGCACAAGATGCTGATCCAGGGCAGCAGCATCCAGAGCCGTATTTGCGTCATGTGTTTCCATAGTGGAGAAGAGCCAGCTGCCAGCACCCTACCAACCAATAACGTTGAGTGACCAGGACACTTGGTGTAATTTGTTGCTATGATGCTGTCAGCCGGCTCGGCCACACTATGGAGGAACATGATGCTGATCTAGGGCAGCAGCATCCAGAGCCGCTCTAGTATTCAGAAGAGGAGGACATTTTGCCATCTGTCTAGACCTGTGCCATCTCTAGCCATGTGGTGAATTTTTGTAAGGATGCAAAACAGGGGTCTCCAAACTGCAGCTCTGGGGCCACATCCAGCTTGCAGCAACTTGTCCCGTATTTGCGTCATGTGTTTCCATAGTGGAGATGACCCAGCTGCCAGCACCCTACCAACCAATAACGCTGAGTGGCCAGGACACTTGGTGTAATTTGTTGCTATGATGCTGGCGGCTGGCCCGGCCACACCATGGAAGCACAAGATGCTGATTCAGGGCAGCCGCATCCAGAGCCGTATTTGCCTCATGTGCTTCCATAGTGGAGATGACCCAGCTGCCAGTACCCTACCAACCAATAACGCTGAGCGGCCAGGACACTTGGTGTAATTGGTTGCTATGATGCTGGAGGCTGGCCCGGCCACACCATGGAAGCACAAGATGCTGATCCAGGGGCAGCAGCATCCAGAGCTGTATTTGCGTTATGTGTTTCCATAGTGGAGAAGAGCCAGCTGCCAGCACCCTACCAACCAATAACGTTGAGTGGCCAGGACATTTGGTGTAATTTGTTGCTATGATGCTGGCAGCTGGCCTGACCACACCATGGAAGCACAAGATGCTGATCCAGGGGCAACAGCATCCAGAGCCGTATTTGCGTCATGTGTTTCCATAGTGGAGAAGAGCCAGCTGCCAGCACCCTACCAACCAATAACGTTGAGTGACCAGGACACTTGGTGTAATTTGTTGCTATGATGCTGTCAGCCGGCTCGGCCACACTATGGAGGAACATGATGCTGATCTAGGGCAGCAGCATCCAGAGCCGCTCTAGCATTCAGAAGAGGAGGACATTTTGCCATCTGTCTAGACCTGTGCCATCTCTAGCCATGTGGTGAATATTTGTAAGGATGCAAAACAGGGGTCTCCAAACTACGGCTCTGGGGCCACATCCAGCTCGCAGCAACTTGTCCCGTATTTGCGTCATGTGTTTCCATAGTGGAGATGACCCAGCTGCCAGCACCCTACCAACCAATAACGCTGAGCGGCCAGGACACTTGGTGTAATTGGTTGCTATGATGCTGGCGGCTGGCCCTGCCACACCATGGAAGCACAAGATGCTGATCCAGGGCAGCCACATCCAGAGCCGTATTTGCGTCATGTGTTTCCATAGTGAAGATGAGCCATCTGCCAACACCCTACCAACCAATAACTCTAAGCAGCCAGGACACTTGGTGTAATTTGTTGCTATGATGCTGGTGGCTGGCCCGGCCACTCCATGGAACACATGATGCTGATCCAGGGGCAGCCGCATCCAGAGCCGTATTTGCGTCATATGTTTCCATAGTGGAGATGAGCCATCTGCCAGCACCATACCAACCAATAACGCTGAGTGGCCAGGACACTTGGTGTAATTTGTTGCTATGATGCTGGCGGCTTTCCCGGCCACACCATAGAAGCAGATACTGTTGATCCAGGGCAGAAGCATCCAGAGCCGTATTTGCATCATGTGTTTCCATAAGGGAGATGAGTCAGCTGTCGGCACCCTACCAACCAATAACGCTGAGCGGCCAGGATACTTGTTGTAATTTGTTGCTCTTAAGGTGTCAGCATATCAAGACATTTTTGGACAATTTCATGCTCCCAACTTTGTGGGAACAGTTTGGGGGACGGCCCCTTCCTGTTCCAACATGACTGCTCACCAGTGCACAAAGCAAGGTCCATAAAGACATGGATGAGCGAGTTTGGGGTGGAGGAACTTGACTGGCCTCAATATTGAACCCTACAGGACTAAGACTGGGATGCCAATAAATTTCATATGCGTGTAAAGGCCGGCGTCCCAAAACTTTTCACAATATAGTGTATATTCCAAATAGAGGGGGGGCTCTTTCAGTTCACATCAATCCAGTCTGTGACTAGTCATAATGACGTAAGAAGACATTATTCTTTTTTATAAAATATTTTGCAGTACTTCCCGGCCTTTTATATACAAGGGCACCATGAAGTACATTTTAATGCCTCCTGAAGCTCGGGGTGAAAGCTCCCTGCCTGGGGGCTGAGCACTTAGCAAAACCTTCTCTACGCCATTTCTTGCGCTACATTAGAAGTTTATGGAATGCAACCCTGGTTTTGGCTAAAATCTCCCTGAGCATGACCAGGAACCATCTTACTTGGGGGGGGGGGGGTGCTGGGGGTGGAAAGATCACACAGTTGAGTTTAGCCGGCTTCCATACGAGTCCCATGCAGGATAGGGGAATAAATTCTATCCAATGAAGCAACATCATATTTTTTTTGTATTATTATTGGGACGGATTTTTGTTTCCTGGTGTTACGCGATGAATTTTCGGTTAGTTTATTCCTGACAGCGTACCGACATTTAAATATTGTCCAGGTGCCCGGGAGCTCTTTCTGTTTATTTGGCTGTAACATTCCGCAGTTAATTATATGACAGGGGAAAAAAAAATAATATACTATATAACATTTCAGAACCTCGTCCACAGCTGAGGTCACTATACAGCCGCTCTACCTGCCAAAACAACAAAACCGCACTTCGGAATTTTTAAAAAAGTGTCTCTAAGGCCTCGTACTCACGATAGGTTAACCAGAGGACAACGGTCTGATGGACCGTTTTCATCGGTCAAAACCGATCGTGTGTGGGCCCCATAGGTTATTTAACCATCGGTTAAAAAAAAGACAACTTGTTCTAAATTTAACCGATGGATCCCTAACCGATAGGTCAAAACCGATCGTTAGTAGGCACTTTTTTAAAAACGTCATTTAAAATGATCGTGTGTGGGCAAAACGTTGTTTTTTGTCTTCTAAAAAACGACCCAAAAAAAATTCGAACATGCTTAAATTTTTTATGTCGTTTTGTTCCTTACATTGGTGATCAGTGGGAAGAATGTTCCTTACATTGGTGATCAGTGGGAAGAATGTTCCTTACATTGGTGGTCAGTGGTAAGAATGTTCCTTACATTGGTGATTAGTGAGAAGAATGTCCCTTACATTGGTGATCAGTGAGAAGAATGTCCCTTACATTGGTGATCAGTGCGAAGAATGTTCCTTACATTGGTGATCAGTGAGAAGAATGTCCCTTACATTGGTGATCAGTGAGAAGAATGTCCCTTACATTGGTGATCAGTGAGAAGAATGTTCCTTACATTGGTGATCAGTGAGAAGAATGTTCCTTACATTGGTGATCAGTGGGAAGAATGTTCCTTACATTGGTGATCAGTGGGAAGAATGTTCCTTACATTGGTGATCAGTGGGAAGAATGTCCCTTACATTGGTGATCAGTGGGAAGAATGTTCCTTACATTGGTGATCAGTGGGAAGAATGTCCCTTACATTGGTGATCAGTGAGAAGAATGTTCCTTACATTGGTGATCAGTGGGAAGAATGTTCCTTACATTGGTGATCAGTGAGAAGAATGTTCCTTACATTGGTGATCAGTGGGAAGAATGTCCCTTACATTGGTGATCAGTGGGAAAAATGTTCCTTACATTGGTGATCAGTGAGAAGAATGTCCCTTACATTGGTGATCAGTCGGAAGAATGTCCCTTACATTGGTGATCAGTGAGAAGAATGTTCCTTACATTGGTGATCAGTGAGAAGAATGTCCCTTACATTGGTGATCAGTGGGAAGAATGACCCTTACATTGGTGATCAATGAGAAGAATGTCCCTTACATTGGCGATCAGTGAGAAGAATGTCCCTTACATTGGTGATCAGTGGGAAGAATGTCCCTTACATTGGTGATCAGTGAGAAGAATGTTCCTTACATTGGTGATCAGTGAGAAGAATGTTCCTTACATTGGTGATCAGTGGGAAGAATGTCCCTTACATTGGTGATCAGTGAGAAGAATGTCCCTTACATTGGTGATCAGTGAGAAGAATGTCCCTTACATTGGTGATCAGTGAGAAGAATGTCCCTTACATTGGTGATCAGTGGGAAGAATGTCCCTTACATTGGTGATCAGTGAGAAGAATGTCCCTTACATTGGTGATCAGTGAGAAGAATGTCCCTTACATTGGTGATCAGTGGGAAGAATGTTCCTTACATTGGTGATCAGTGAGAAGAATGTCCCTTACATTGGTGATCAGTGAGAAGAATGTTCCTTACATTGGTGATCAGTGGGAAGAATGTCCCTTACATTGGTGATCAGTGGGAAGAATGTCCCTTACATTGGTGATCAGTGAGAAGAATGTTCCTTACATTGGTGATCAGTGGGAAGAATGTTCCTTACATTGGTGATCAGTGAGAAGAATGTCCCTTACATTGGTGATCAGTGGGAAGAATGTCCCTTACATTGGTGATCAGTGGGAAGAATGTTCCTTACATTGGTGATCAGTGAGAAGAATGTTCCTTACATTGGTGATCAGTAGGAAGAATGTCCCTTATTGGTGATCAGTGAGAAGATGGTCCCTTACATTGGTGATCAGTGAGAAGAATGTCCCTTACATTGGTGATCAGTGAGAAGAATGTCCCTTACATTGGTGATCAGTGAGAAGAATGTCCCTTACATTGGTGATCAGTAGGAAGAATGTCCCTTACATTGGTGATCAGTGAGAAGAATGTCCCTTACATTGGTGATCAGTGAGAAGAATGTCCCTTACATTGGTGATCAGTGAGAAGAATGTCCCTTACATTGGTGATCAATGGGAAGAATGTCCCTTACATTGGTGATCAGTGAGAAGAATGTCCCTTACATTGGTGATCAGTGAGAAGAATGTCCCTTACATTGGTGATCAGTGAGAAGAATGTTCCTTACATTGGTGATCAGTGGGAAGAATGTCCCTTACATTGGTGATCGGTGAGAAGAATGTTCCTACATTGGTGATCAGTGAGAAGAATGATCCTTACATTGGTGATCAGTGGGAAGAATGTCCCTTACATTGGTGATCAGTGGGAAGAATGTTCCTTACATTGGTGATCAGTGAGAAGAATGTCCCTTACATTGGTGATCAGTGAGAAGAATGATCCTTACATTGGTGATCAGTGAGAAGAATGTCCCTTACATTGGTGATCAGTGGGAAGAATGTCCCTTACATTGGTGATCAGTGAGAAGAATGTCCCTTACATTGGTGATCAGTGGGAAGAATGTTCCTTACATTGGTGATCGGTGAGAAGAATGTCCCTTACATTGGTGATCAGTGAGAAGAATGTCCCTTACATTGGTGATCAGTGAGAAGAATGTCCCTTACATTGGTGATCAGTGGGAAGAATGTCCCTTACATTGGTGATCAGTGAGAAGAATGTTCCTTACATTGGTGATCAGTGGGAAGAATGTTCCTTACATTGGTGATCAGTGAGAAGAATGTCCCTTACATTGGTGATCAGTGGGAAGAATGTCCCTTACATTGGTGATCAGTGGGAAGAATGTCCCTTACATTGGTGATCAGTGGGAAGAATGTCCCTTACATTGGTGATCAGTGAGAAGAATGTCCCTTACATTGGTGATCAGTGAGAAGAATGTCCCTTACATTGGTGATCAGTGAGAAGAATGTTCCTTACATTGGTGATCAGTGAGAAGAATGTCCCTTACATTGGTGATCAGTGAGAAGAATGTCCCTTACATTGGTGATCAGTGAGAAGAATGTTCCTTACATTGGTGATCAGTGAGAAGAATGTCCCTTACATTGGTGATCAGTGAGAAGAATGTTCCTTACATTGGTGATCAGTGAGAAGAATGTCCCTTACATTGGTGATCAGTGAGAAGAATGTCCCTTACATTGGTGATCAGTGGGAAGAATGTCCCTTACATTGGTGATCAGTGGGAAGAATGTCCCTTACATTGGTGATCAGTGAGAAGAATGTTCCTTACATTGGTGATCAGTGAGAAGAATGTCCCTTACATTGGTGATCAGTGGGAAGAATGTTCCTTACATTGGTGATCAGTGGGAAGAATGTTCCTTACATTGGTGATCAGTGAGAAGAATGTCCCTTACATTGGTGATCAGTGAGAAGAATGTCCCTTACATTGGTGATCAGTGAGAAGAATGTCCCTTACATTGGTGATCAGTGGGAAGAATGCTCCTTACATTGGTGATCAGTGGGAAGAATGTTCCTTACATTGGTGATCAGTGAGAAGAATGTCCCTTACATTGGTGATCAGTGGGAAGAATGTTCCTTACATTGGTGATCAGTGAGAAGAATGTCCCTTACATTGGTGATCAGTGGGAAGAATGTCCCTTACATTGGTGATCAGTGGGAAGAATGACCCACTTACAGATAGCTACCAAGACCATTGTGTCAGTGGGAACTTATCTGAGGGGCAGAAATTGCTCATTGCATGTGGAACCCCCGAGCAACTTTAGGTGGAGCCCTAGGCTTCCATGGAATCCTGGTAGAGATGCCTGCATTAGTGACCTCCACAGGTCTCTTTATTGGTGTAATAATTTGCATTGTAGTCCTCGTCTCGGTGATATGACCCCATGTGGGAATTTTCAGGTAAATGCAGATAACATTGTGTATTTTTTCCAGCATTAGCCATAAAGTGCCCTACTTTATCTTCATTCCGCCATTTCTGTGACACGTATGACTCGGGGACATATGGTGGAAGTCTCGGGGTCCTCTGCGGCTTGTAACATTACATAAACACGCTGTAATTCCAGGAACCCTCCCGCACTGGGTGCAAACAAGAACCTTGGCTTCGCTATCACAGTAAACACACTCTTACCGTCAAACAGATGGCGATATTAAATGAGAGCTCCACAGAAAAATAATTAGGCTCATCTCCATCTCCGAAAATGACACATACAACTTTCATTATCCCCCCCACCACCGAAATCCCATCAAGGGCTGCTTGAGATGAAGAGCTCCTCTAGTTCGCAGCAGATTTTGCGGCTTTTGTTTCACATCAATAAAATTGTGTCAATGTGCAGATCAAAAAATAAAGAGCTTTTTTTTTCGGGAGGCGCCGCGTTCTCAGTCACTTCTAATGATGTCCTTGATTTTAAATCAAGTCTCTTGAAAACAAGCAGAATGTTTCTGTATTAAAATGATGTAACATATTGTAGCGCTCTTCCCCTTTATACCTTCATTTACATAACGACAAAACTGTAACAAGACGCATCGTAAATACAATGTATGAGACGGCGGGAACGTACCATGGAGCAGGCGGTTGCCGTTCGCGGGGGTTTCAACCAGGAAATGTTTCTTTGTTTAATATTTTAGAAGTGTTACTGAAAAGTAACGGTGTCGTGCGGGTCTCTGGAGGCAAATTCTGAGGTTAGTTTGTAAATTATCGATGAAGGTAACAAGTTGACAGATCGATGTGCCCAGTTCCTGGAAGAGACGGAATCTACTGTACAGCATAAAAGTGTGAAAATTGTTCTGGATCCAAACCCTATTACATCTCTTTGAACCTCATCCTTACCATTCAAGCAGAACGACTCAAGAAGTGTCCTCTCATACTGGCTCAGTGACGTAGCAGAGCCTCCGAGGCCCAATATTAGTCCAGACAATATCGTTATACTCCACATCATTGCACTAAGGGAAGCTTCATAAAGGGTCTTCGTTCCTCGAATCAGAGCCACGGATCGGATCATTTTTCGGATTACCACCATATATAGTTCCCACTGTAATGTCCACATCTCCCCCCACTTATATCCACATCTCCCCCACTGTAATGTCCACATCTCCCCCACTGTAATATCCACGTCATCTCCCCCACTGTAATATCCACGTCATCTCCCCCATTGTAATGTCCACGTCATCTCCCCCACTGCAATGTCCACATCTCCCCCCCTGCAATGTCCACCTCTCCCCACATCTCCCCCACTGTAATGTCCACATCTCCCCCACTGCAATGCCTACCTATCCCCACATCTCCCCCACTGCAATGTCCACATCTCCCCCACTGCAATGTCCACATCTCCCCCACTGTAATGTCCACATCTCCCCCACTGTAATGTCCACGTCATCTTCCCTACTGTAATGTCCACGTCATCTCCCCCACTGTAATGTCCACGTCATCTTCCCTACTGTAATGTCCACGTCATCTCCCCCACTGTAATGTCCACATCTCCTCTCATCTCCCCCCACTGTAATGTCCACATCTCCCCCACAGCAATGTCCACATCTCCCCTCATCTCCCCCACTAAAATGTCCACGTCACCTCCCCCACTACAATGTCCACACCTCCCCCACTACAATGTCCACATCTCCCCTCAACTCCCCCACTGTAATTTCCAGATCTCCCCTATTGTAATGTCCAGATCTCCCCTCATCTCCCCCACTGTAATGTCCACATCTCCCCCACTGTAATGTCCACATCTCCCCCACTGTAATGTTCACGTCATCTACCCCACTGTAATGTCCACATCTCCCCTCATCTCCCCCACTGTAATGTTCACGTCATCTCCCCCCACTGTAATGTCCACATCTCCCCCACTGTAATGTTCACGTCATCTCCCCTACTGTAATATTCACGTCATCTCCCCCACTGTAATGTCCACATCTCCCCTCATCTCCCCCACTGTAATGTTGACGTCATCTCCCCCCACTGTAATATCCACATCTCCCCACATCTCCCCCACTGTAATGTTCACGTCATCTCCCCCCACTGTAATATCCACATCTCCCCCACTGTAATGTCCACATCTCCCCCACTGTAATATTCACGTCATCTCCCCCACTGTAATGTCCACATCTCCCCACATCTCCCCCACTGTAATGTTCACATGTCCCCCACTGTAATGTCCACATCTCCCCAGTCAGCACCGCTCTGGGAAGCTCACCTAGGCCGTCACCGGGTGTACCAAGATGGCCGCCGCTCCAGAGCTAGGCCAAAGCGGCGGCCTTTCCTATTGGCTTAAACCTGCGGATCGTGTGGTGTGCCGATCTGCGGACGTTGACCCGTTCGCATCAATGACAATCCGTTGGACTCCTACTGAAGAGCAATCTGCGTTTATATCTTCTAGTTTGTAGATGATATAACTTTTATGCAGACCGATTAATTTATGCTTATTGGGATTTTTGATCAAATATATGCAGCAGAGAATTTATGTAGCCAAAATTTATGAAACAATGCGTATTGATTTTTTATTTATTTTTTGGATATGTTTTATAGCAAAAAGTAAAAAATATTGGTGTGGGGGCACTCAGATACAGGAGGTGTGTTACTGGCCAGATCGCCAGGTGGAAACAGAGGGGAAAAAAAGCCCAAAAAAAAGAAAACGAATGTCGCCACCACATCTAATGATTGGTAAAATGCAATATATAACATTTTAGGTTTAATAGCGCTTTAACCACTTTTATAACGTACTTATACGGCGGCAAGGTGGCACTGCTGCGCCAGATCACGTACCCTGTATGTAATCCGACACTTCCAGGTCTGGGGTGTGCATGCTCGCCGCCGGCGACCCACTCCCGCTGTGATTATACACAGCGGGAACTGATCTGCAGGTACCATGGACTCGATGTCCGCCGGGAAAACCCACCGATAATTAGGCAGAGGAGCCAGAATGGCAATCTATGCCTATGTAAACAAGGCAGCCTGCTGTTCTGTCAGTAAAGAAGGCATGGATCCTGTGTTCCTGCAAAGCAGAGACATGGATCAATGTCTTCCCTTAGTAAAAGCACCTCCCATAGTACACAAACACATCAGCTAGGCACACAGTTAACCCTTTGATTTCTCCTAGATGTTAACCCCCTCCCTGCCAGTGTCATTAGTACAGTGGCAGTGCACATTTTTAGCACTGATCATTGTATTAGTGTCACTGGTCCCCAAAAAGTGTCAGTGAGGCCGCGTACACACGATCGGTCAAAACCAATGAAAACGGACTGAAGGTCCGTTTTCATCGGTCCAAACCGATCGTGTGTGGGCCCCATCGGTCAGTTATCCTTCGGTCAAAAAAATTAGAACTTGCTTTAAAATTGAACCGATGGACGCCTAACCGATAGGTCAAAAACCTGCGCATGCTCAGAATCAAGTCGACGCATGCTTGAAAGCATTGAACTTAATTTTTTCAGCACGTCGTTGTGTTTTATGTCACCGCTTTCTGACACGATCGGTTATTTAACTGATGGTGTGTAGGCACATCAGACCATCAGTCAGCTTCATCGGTTAACATTCGGACTGATCGTGTGTACGCGGCCTTAGTGTCTGAATGTTCGCCACAATATCACCGTCACTATAAGTCGCTGATCGACGTCATTAGTAGTAAAAAATAAAAAATATCCCATAGTTTGTAGACACTATAACTTTTGCGCAAACCAATCAATATACACTTAGGCCGCGTACACATGGTCTGACAAAACCAATGAGAATGGTCCGACGGGCCATTTTCATCGGTTCACCGCTGAAGTGGCCTGATGGTCTGATGTGTGTACACACCATCAGTTCAAAATCCGATCGGGGTCAGAACGCGGTGACGTAAAACACAACGACGTGCTGGAAAAAACGAAGTTCAATGCTTCCAAGCATGCGTCGACTTGATTCTGGGCATGCGCGGGTTTTAAACCGATGCTTTTCTGTACTACCCATCGGTTTGGACCGATCGGGCAGCGGTCCATCGGTTCGGTTTTGAAGCATGTTTTAAAATTTTGGACCGAAGGAAGACAGACCGATGGGCCGTACACACGGTCGGTTTGGACCGATGAAACTGAACCTCGGTCCATTCTCATCGGTTTTGTCCGACCGTGTGTACGGGGCCTTATTGTTTTTTTTTCACCAAGTATGTACCAGAATGCATATTGGCCTAAATTTATGAAGAAATTCGATTTTTTTAAATTTTTCATTGGATATGTTTTATAGTAGAGAGTAAAAAAAAAATATATAAATATACTGTGTGTATATATATATATATATATATATATATATATATATATATATATATATATATATATAAAATAGTCAACCTTTTTTTGTTTACAGCGCAAACAATAAAAACCGCAGAGTTGATCAAATACCACCAAAAAAAAGCTCTATTTGTGGGGAAAAAAGGACGTCAGTTTTATTTGGGTAAAGCAAGACCAGCTACCTGTACCCCCCCCCCCCAAAAAAAATATATATATATATATATATATATAGCAGAAAGTTAAAAATAGTTTTTTTTCAAAAGTGTCGTTTTTTTTTTTTTTTTTTTTGTTTATAGCGAAAAAAAATGGCAGAGGTGATCAAATACCTCCAAAAGAAAGCTCTATTTGTGTGGGGAATTTTTTTTTTTTTTTATTGGAAAAAATATATATTTTGGAAGAACGCACTACAGAAGGTGACAGAATTCCAAAATCAAATTACATGAAAATATACATCACATTTCATTCTTTTTGTACATTAGGTGAAGCAATAAACAGCTGGAGGAGAATAAAAACACGAACAGAATGAGAGCGGTGAGCGGTGAGAGGAGCGGCATGTATACCACTCCTTCACCGCACCTTCCCATTGAAAACAATGGGAAACCGCGGCAATACTGCGGGCAGTATTAACCCTTTATCGGCCGCTAGCGGTGGTTAATACCGCACCGCTAGCAGCCAATTCCCGCGGCAATCCCGGCGGTATAACGCTGCTATTTTTAGCGGCGTTATACCGCCACCGCGGCTCCCGCCCCAGTCTGAAAGGGGCCTAATAGTCATTTGGGTACAGTGTCGCACAACTGCGCAATTGCCAATTAGATTAACTCAGTGCCTCATCACAAACATGTGGTTAGTGGGGGGGGGGGGTAAATCTTCTGAAGGTCAAGTGGTTAAGCTGATAAATGCAGCATTTACCCTAAAATAAATCTATGACAAGTAAAGGAGGGGAGTGTGACAATCCTGCTCACTCCACTTGACACGAGCGGCTGATGGACAGGTAGACCTGATCTCCTTTTGTTGAAGAGCCCCGCATTGCGGAGACCCGGGGGTTCGACACACGCGAGCCACTCCAAAGATCTTGCCACTGTCATTAAACTTGCTATGAAAAAAAGCAAAATTAAATTAGATCTCATGTTAGCAGCTGCCAGAAATGATCTCACACTTCAAAACACACGAAAATAGAAACCTTGAGAGTGGGAAAAAAAAATAAAAATCAAGCGCTTGATACTCACGGTAAATTTCACTCATTAGTATTCCATCACACAAAATTAGGTAGTAATTAGTTGCCTAATATCCAGGAACATGATTATTGTTGGAGTGGTAATCAGATTCGGTGCTTCTATAATTACTCGTCAACAGAGTATCACAGCAGTGACCCAAAAAAGTGGCGCCATATTTCTCTCCAAACTAGGGAGTAGGCCCTTCTGTTAAAAAAGTAATAATAAAAAAAATCAGAGAGGAGGTTTTATTGAAAGTAGAATTTTTCTTCAGAATTTGAAGGGGCACGCAGTGAGTTGAATGCCGTCCAGGAAATGTTTAGGTACATTCAGTAAGAGTTAGGCCGGCTTATCAGTAGATAAGCCGACCTAACTCAGAATCTACGCCGACTTATGTTTAAGCGTATGCTCAAACAGAGATACGCTTAAACATATCTAAGATACGACGGCTTGCGCCGTCCTATCTTAGATTGCAATATTTTGGATGGCCGCTAGGTGGCGCTTCCATTGCGGTTGGCGTAGAATATGTAAATGAGTAGATACGCCGATTCACGAACATACGCCCGGCCGACGCAGTACTTTTACGCCGTTTACGTAAGAGATAGGCCGCGTAAAGTTAGAGCTAGGCCCTATTGGAATAGTAATGTCAAGTATGGCCGCCGTTCCCGCGTCGAATTTCGAATTTTTTACGTCGTTTGCGTATGTCGTCCGTGAATCGGGATTTACGTTGTTTGCGTCCACGTCAAAATCAATATGCCCGTGCGGCGTACTTAGCCGCAATGCACACTGGGAAATGTAGGCGCCCGGCGCATTCGCAGTTCGGTAAAAACGCAAAAAAAATGTAAGGTCAAGCACTATTGACATAAAACACGCCCCCCTCAAACACATTTGAATTAGGCGCCCTTATGCCCGCCGCTTTAGGCTACGCCGCCGTAACTTAGCAGGCAAGTACATTGTGAATCATGTACTTGCCTCGCTAACTTACGGCGGCGTAGCTAAAATTCCTTAAGCTACGCTGCCACAAAGTTGCGGCCATGTACCTGAATCTAGGTAATTGTTCCTAGAAGGTCCATTTCCTTTCGGTTTATATGAGTTTACCCCAATTGCGTCTAAAGGTAAAAAAACAAATGTAAATGCCTAAGCACAATTTTGCAACTTTAACATGTGTTAGTAAAACCGTACATATCGTGACAACTGCTTTATGCATCCAGGTGGATCACATCCAGGGGTGGACTGACCATTGGGGCTCTCGGGCACTGCCCCATGACACTAGGGGGCCCCATCAGGGTTGCCAGGCTCAATAAAACCAGGGACAGTAAGTAAAAATCTGTGTTTTTTTTTACATCTGTCCCTGATATGTCCGACACCGACATGCTTTTGATGTGAAAATCCTGAGATTTTAGCTGCCCTGCCTCTGCACTGCCTCCTGGCGTGGTGGCCATCTGAGATGGACACAGTGAGGCAGGGAGATGGGCACAATGAGGCATGCAGATGGGCACAGTGAGGCATGCAGATGAGCACAGTGAGGCATACAAATGGGCACAGTGAGACTGCAACTGGGCACAGTGAAGCTGCAAATAGGCACAGTGAGGCTGCAAATGGGCATTATTGACCCTCTTTTCCACTTAGGTCTCATACACACGACCGGATCTGTCCGTTGGTATTTATCCGCGGATCAGTTCCAGCAGACAAATCCTAGCGGACATTTTTCGGAAGAGATTTCTCCAGCCGACGGTTTTCAAGCGGATAAAAATTTCTTAGCATGCTAAGAAATCTATCCGCTGGAAACCTGTCCGTTGGACTGATCCGGTCGTCTGTACAGACTCACCGGATAAGTCCAAGCGATCCCCATCTCTCGCATGCGTCGAAGTGATTCGACGCATGCGTGGAAGTATTTACCTTCCAGGGTCGCGTACGTCGCCGCGTCACCGTCGTATGTTTTCCACTGGGATTTTGATCTGATGGTGTGTACAGCCCATCAGATCAAAATCGGGAGCAGAAATGTCCGCTGGAAACGGTCCGGCGGACCGTTTCCAACAGATATCCTCTCGTCTGTACGAGGCCTTAAAGTGGCTGCTGCATTTCCCACGCTAGGCTTATACTCGAGTCAATACGTTTTCCCATTTTTTTTGTGGTAAAATTAGGTGCCTCGGCTTATACTCGAGTAAATACGGTATGTGTATGTTAGATGCTATTTGTACCCGTAGTATGGCCCAGTAACAATAGTACGCATTTTGATTTTTTTTTTTATCCTACCTAAAACACACTGACACTAGAGGTTTATTTACTAAAGCTAGAGAGGGCAAAATTAGTCACAATTCTGCATAAAAATCAATTAGCTTCTAACCACAGCTTGTTCAATTAAGCTTTGGCAATAAAACTTGGAAGCTGATTGGTTTCTATGCAGAATTGTGACAAATTTTGCACTCTGCAACTTTAGTAAGGAAACCCCTAACTGACACTGATACTAAGTGAAAAAAATTATCTGACCTTGACCTTTGTCCCGAGCTTAACCCTTAACCCCCGGCACTGACCTAAATCAAACCTTGATCTAGATAGGGAGATACCAGGCAGCCCAGTCTAGTGGGGCCATATATTTGTGTTATGTCGGCGTCAAGGGGTTAAAGAAAAGCTTCCATCTTTCCACACGCTTTACAGGGTTCGTTTGGGCCAAGCTGGCCCAAATGAACCATGTCCTTAACTAACCTGTGAGGTCGCTAGATATGCAGTATAAACTCTATGTGGCTTTGGCTACATACAGCATACCGCACTCTGTCCTGGGTGCGAGCCAATACTTCCTGTCCCACACCTGGAACCAGTGGTGGCTGGTGGTATATATTTTTTTTTGAGGGGGGGGGGGGTTGGCACTTACACCACCTAGGTCGCAGGCAGCACTTGCGGCGGGTGCGTACCTCCTTCTCCGGGTGCTTCAAGGTGGCTTCCCCTGCGTCTCCTCCCTGCTCGGCAGCCAATAGGATCACTTCTCTTCCCAGCCAAGAAAAAAAAAAATGGGCAAGCGTAAGGATTTGAGGGACTTTGACAATGGCCAAATTGTGATGTCTAGACGGCTGGGTCAGAGCAACTTCAAAACTGCAGCTCTTGTGGGATGTTCCCGGTCTACCTTAGTCAGGACTGACCAAAAGTGTTCTAGTAAAGGAAAAACTGCTAACCGGGAACATGGTGATGGAGGTGATGGAGATGGGGGGCAAACACTCATTGATGGAGGTGGGGAGGGAAAGCTCATTGATGGAGGTGGGGAGGGGAGGCTCATTGATGGAGGTGGGGAAGGAAGGCTCATTGATGGAGGTGGGGAGGGAAAGCTCATTGATGGAGGTGGGGAAGGAAGGCTCATTGATAGAAGTGGGGAGGGAAGAATCATTGATGGAGGTGGGGAGGGAAGGCTCATTGATGGAGGTGGGGAGGGAAGGCTCATTGATGGAGGTGGGGAAGGAAGGCTCATTGATGGAGGTGGGGAAGGAAGGCTCATTGATGGAGGTGGGGAGGGAAAGCTCATTGATGGAGGTGGGGAAGGAAGGCTCATTGATAGAAGTGGGGAGGGAAGGCTCATTATTTGAGGTGGAGGGAAGGCTCATTGATGTAGTTGGGAGTGGGGGGTACTCATTAATAGAGGTGCGGCGGTGTCACGGAAGCATGAATCAGACGTACAACAATAGATAAATGAAATAGGAAGGCTTTATTAAAAACCAAACAGCAAGGTTAAAGTCCAAACGGATGATCAAACAGTCAGCAGAGTCTTCCACCGGAGCCAGGGTTCGATAGCCGGGAATGAGAGACAGCCAAGCCGGAGTCCGTAACAAGAGAGAGGTGGTGAGACAAGCCGGGGGTCAGGAGCCAGAAGGATCGTCCGTGGGAGCCGGGTCGGTAACCAAGAGCAGCAGCACAATCTCAGGAGCATGTGTATACAAGAGGACCAAGCAAGGAACTGCAGCAACAGCCCTCCTATATATATATGCAAGGCATCCAGCTCCTCCCAGTGGGAATTAGGAGCCGCAGGGTGTGGTAAGTTTATAAGAACCCCAGGAAGCAAACATGGCCGCCAGCACATGTCAGATGTAAGAAGCCTGCAAAGAGGTAAGACCATGACAGGCGGGAAGGCTCATTGATGGAGGAGGGGAGGGAAGGCTCATTGATGGAGGTGGGGAGGAAAGGCTCATTGATGGAGGTGGGGAGGGAAGGCTCATTGATGGAGGTGGGGAGGGAAAGCTCATTGATGGAGGTGGGGAGGGAAAGCTCATTGATGGAGGTGGGGAGGAAAGGCTCATTGATGGAGGTGGGGAGGGAAGGCTCATTGATGGAGGTGGGGAGGGAAAGCTCATTGATGGGTTGTTGGGGCTGGGGGGACAAACACTCATTGATGGAGGTGGGGAGGGAAGGCTCATTGATGGAGGTGGGGAGGGAAGGCTCATTGATGGAGGAGGGGAGGGAAGGTTCATTGATGGAGGAGGGGAGGAAAGGCTCATTGATGGAGGTGGGGAGGGAAAGCTCATTGATGGGTTGTTGGGGCTGGGGGGACAAACACTCATTGATGGAGGTGGGAGGGAAGGCTCATTGATGGAAGTGGGGAGGGAAGGCTCATTATTTGAGGTGGAGGGGAAGGTTCATTGATGTAGTTGGGAGAGGGGGGTACTCATTATTAGATGTGCGGCGGGAAGGCTCATTGGTGGAGGAGGGGAGGGAAGGCTCATTGATGGAGGTGGGGAGGGAAGGCTCATTAATGGAGGTGCAGAGGGAAGGCTCATTGATAGAAGTGGGGAGGGAAGGCTCATTGATTGAGGTGGAGGGGAAGGCTCATTGATGTAGTTGGGATGGGGGGTACTCATTAATAGAGGTGCAGAAGGAAGGCTCATTGATGGAGTTGCAGGGGTAAGCTCATTGATGTAGTTGGGAGGGGGGTACTCATTAATGGAGTTGGGGAGGGAAGGCTCATTGATGGAGGTGCAGGGGTAAGCTCATTGATGTAGTTGGGAGGGGGGGTACTCATTAATAGAGGTGCAGCGGGAAGGCTCATTGATGGAGGAGGGGAGGGAAGGCTCATTGATTGAGGTGGAGGGGAAGGCTCATTGATGTAGTTGGGAGGGTGGGTACTCATTAATGGAGGTGGGGAGGGAAGGCTCATTGATGGAGGTGCAGGGGTATTCTTCTCACTGATCACCAATGTAAGGAACATTTTTCTCATTGATCCCTAATGAATTGATTTTTACTGAGGGTTCTTCAAGATCTGAAAATTATTTTAGAGGTTCCTCTGGGGGACAAAGGTTGGGATAGGCTGCTGTACGCAGTTCCTTTTCCTCAGAACATTGAACACTGTGATCTCCATAGGTCCTCCTCAGTATCGTGCTCTGCTGCCTCCATTCCCTTCCCATGAAATAAATGCTCTGTCGGTGTTCCTGTGCTGATTTGTGAATGGATTTTTGATCGGTATCTTGGCATGTAAAGCTCCTTTGAGTTAATGACTCTTTCCATCAGCCTGGAAGCCCGGATTATTTAATTACCGCGTCCGCCTTCCCGCTGACCTGTGCTTACGTGTCATAACTTTGATTATCATATCGAGCCGAACGCTGACCAGTGACTGCGCCGGGACTCTTCCCGATACATGTAGACAGATCAGCAGATGTCAATTGGAAAATCAGAGAGGAGTGGGGTGAGGGCAGCTGAGGGCCACACAGAGATCATTAAAGATTATCCATTGTATTGATCTGCTCTGATGTATCTGCGGGTCTCTGACAGTAATATAGTGTCTGAGAGTGCGGTTTTTCCTCACCACTACCTGGAGGACTGCGATCTACCGGAGGAAGTAACAATGTCAAATACTTATTCATCCTCCGGATTCACGTAGAAGCGTGGATCTTTGTGGGGGCGTAACGTATCCTATTGACGTTACGCCTCCGCAACTTTGACAGGCAAGTGCCGTATTCACAAACCAAAGTTGCGGCGGCGTAACGTAAATAGGCCGGCGTAAGCCCGCCTAATTCAAATGTGGTAGATGTGGGCATGTGTTATGTAAATTTAATGTGACCCCACGTAAATGACGCTTTTTATGAACGGCGCATGCGCCGTCCGTGAAAGTATCCCAGTGCGCATGCTCCAAATTAACCCACAAGAAACCAATGCTTTCGACGTGAACGTAAATGACGCCCAGCCCTATTCGCAAACGACTTACGCAAACTACGTAAAATTTTCAAAATTTGATGCGGGAACGACGTTCACACTTAATATTGGTACGCCTCATCTACGCCTCATATAGCAGGGGTAACTTTACGCTGGGAAAAGCCTAACGTAAACGGCGTATCTGTACTGCGTCGGCCGGGCGTACGTTCGTGAATAGGCGTATCTTGCTGATTTACATATTTCTAGGCGTAAATCAGCGTACACGCCCCTAGCGGCCAGCGTAAATATGCAGTTAAGATACGACGGCGTAAGAGACTTAGCGCTGGTCGTATCTACGCTGGTCGTATCTTAGTGAAATTTTGGCGTATCTTTGAATCAGGCGACAAGATACGACGGCTCGGACTCAGAGTTACGACGGCGTATCTGGAGATACGCCGGCGTAACTCGTACGAGAATCCGGGCCTATGAGCATACAGGAGATGGTCAGAGACTGCGGACATAATAGAAGAGATGGTCAGAGACTGCAGACATGATACAAGAGATGGCCAGAGACTGCAGACGTGATACAGGAGATTGTCAGAAACTGCACACATACTACAGGAGATTGTCAGAGGCTGCAGACATTGTGCAAGAGATGGTCAGAGACTGCGGACATAATTCAAGAGATGGTCAGAGACTGCAGACATGGTACAAGACATCACAGGTCTGCCTCTTTAAAGGAAAATGCACCTTGCGTTAAATCCATCAGAGGGTAGATGTTGAAAAGCGATTATGGAATTAGGAAGGGAGGAGATGTAGAAGAAGGGTAGTGTTGATAAGGAGGGAGGAGATAGGAGGGGTTATGGAGACGGAAAGGAAGGAGATGTAGAAGAAGTATTATGGTGATGAGAAGGGAGGGGGCGGATGAGACAAATGGTTATGGAGATGTTGGGGGGAGGGTGTATGTGGAAGCGTTATGGAGATGGGGAGAAGGGATTATAGAGAAAGGGGGGTACTGAGGAGGGGTTATGGAGATGAGGGGGGTGGATGTGGAAGATGAGTTATGGAGGTTAGAAAGAGGGGTTGTGGACTTGAAAATGGAGGGGGGTAAGGAGGAGGGGTTATGGAGATGAGGAAGCGGGATTATGGAGTTGGGGAGGGATGGAGGAGAGAATGAGGAGGGGTCATGGAGATGAGGAAGAGGACAGGATAAAAGAGATGGTCAGAGACTGCCGACATGGTACAAGTGATGGTAGGAGACTGCAGACATGGTACAGGAGATGGTTGGAGACTAAAGGCATACTATAGGAGATGACCAGAGACTGCAGACATGATACAGGAGATGTCTAGAGACTGGAGACAGGATTCAGGAGATAATCGGAGACTGCGGACATGATACAAGAGATGGTCAGAGACTGCGGACATGATACAAGAGATGGTCTCTGACCATCTCTTGTATCATGTCTGCAGTCTCTGACCATCTCTTGTATCATCTTTGCAGTCTCTGACCATCTCTTGTATCATATCTGCAGTCTCTAACCATCTCTTGTATCATGTCTGCAGTCTCTCAAAAAGCTCTTGTATCATGTCTGCAGATATCTGACCATTTCCGGTATCATGTCTGCAGTCTCTGACCATCTTTTGTATCATATCTGCAGTCTCTGACTATCTCCTGTATCATGTCCTCAGTCTCTGACCAGCTCTTGTATCATGTCTGCAGTTTCTGACCATCTCTTGTATCATGTCCACAGTCTCTGACCATCTCTTGTATCATGTCTGCAATCTCTGACCATCTCTTGTATCATGTCTGCAGTCTCTGACCATCTCTTGTATCATGTCCGCAGTCTCTGACCATCTATTGTATAATGTCTTCAATCTCTGACCATCTCTTGTATCATGTCCACAGACTCATAGAATCTCTTGCATTATGTCCGCAGTCTCTGACCATCTCTTGTATCATGTCCACAGTCTCTGACCATCTCTTGTATCATGTCTGCAGTCTCTGACCATAATACATTGATGCACAATCTTTACTGTTGAGGTTATTTATATTGAGTAGTAATTGGCAATCTTTTCTACGTTTGAACTCTCATTGTCGAATGACCTGTGGCTCCAAATCGGTTCGATTCCACATCTTCCAGCTAGAGAGCAGGTCGCATTCTGGGGATACCTCAATCCATGTCATTCAGCACGTACTCCATGTCCAGCGCTCCAGATCACTAGCCTGGCGGTATAATTGAATTTCAAAGCCACGCCGCCTCTAAGAACGCGCCGTCTTATCAGCCAGGCGCAGGATGCAGAATGGCATGTTGGCTTTCCTACAGAGAAGTGACGTGCGTGACGCTCCAGTCAATGCAGCAGTAAAAGAAAAACTCAACAGAACAATAGAGAAGTCAGAGGAAAAAAGCCTTGACAGAATGCTGCGGGCATCCAATAAAAAGTTCAATCTGCGGCCTAATGGGGGAATATAAAGTGAGTGATCAGAGGATGGATAATGCCGCTCAGGCAGGTGCAATAGTCGCGTATCAAGGAAGTGATGGCAGATTTGTATTGGCTTTCATCATATTTGAATCTTTTAAAAGCAGGTTTGGTTTATCTGTAGCTGACACCTCTCGTTCCTTCATCATTAAAAACCCGCTATTGGTGCCGTCGGGAGACGCTGGTCTTCATCAAGCCTAGACACCCCTCCCTTAGGGCATTCTATTGTGATTTTAGTGTAGCGCTACCCCCGAAGGAGCCGCTGATTGTTGTTGGGATCGGCATATTAAGTTACCTCAGTGTTGTCTAGGGGTGTATTTGATGAGCAGAGTAGTGAGCGAATGTCCAGTCAATGAATAAAGGTTTTCAAATGCTTCATTTCCAGGCCCAACATGGCCACCATCAACATCAAATGAGGAGAAAAGGTTGATGAAGCAAGAGAGAACTTTGCAGTATCAGGCCTGGATATGGGCCGAGCAATCCTGCTCTCAGTAGTATCAATTGCAGTTCGTCGCCACTCTAGCCAGAGTGGGTGAAGTGCCCCCCGGACAGACTTCTGTCGCGAGCCTGGCAGCCGAAGTGTCACTTTAGATTGCTGGGAGGAACAGATCTCTCTCACAGACCTGGCTCTAGGGCCTCTGTCACAGGCCTATTACTTTGAGTGAGCTAAATGGACGAATTGAGCGAATCCTCCCAGTAGATTTAAGCAGAGGTCACCGGATGACAGCAAAGTGTACCTGTCAGCATTCCGGTCACCAGATCCCCGATTGGTTCGTTCAAGCCCTGTTGGACAACCTGCCTCCGGGTTCTCCTCAAGCCGACCCCCCAATCGAGCGGCACCCAGCCTGGGATCCTTTCAATAGAACTGGGGACCCCGTAAGTCACTGGGGCCCCTCTCAGGAACATGGAACTCCGCGTAGAATGCGACCCCGGCCTGGTAGGCCATTGCCGGGGTCCGTTGGATGCGCACACCCTAAAGGTGGGTGCCGCACCTGGAACCCGCGAAGGACCAAGGAAAATGGCGTCTGCCACAGATATACTCCTCCCCAGCATGCTCCGCGAGGGAAAACTCCTCTAATTGGCTGCTCTGCCAGAACCCCTCTAGCGCCACCTGTCGCCCAGGGGTGGAAACGACACCCCTGGAGCGCAGACTGACCTACAGGACAGTTCAGGAATGACAGCAGCCCAAATTTAACAAATTGCGAATGGGAGCAAAATAATTCTCCCATTCCCCACTAACTTTAGCGTAGTGCCCATACTGAAAGTAAGGGGGCACTACATTAGTAACATCTGCTCAAGCCCTGAAGAAGGGGGGGGGCCTTTTCTCCCGAAAAATGCATTGGCCCCTTTCTGCATGCTGCACATTTATCGAAGTCATTTGGTCCCTCATTGAACACCGGGGGATTGGTGAAAGAAATTTTAGATGTCTTTCTCCTTCTGAGGGCCCACAGTTTTTGATTTTACCTGTCTGATTTTTTTGGCACGGGATACGGCACTTGATTTGTGTTGTCTTCTCCTAACTTCTTTGGTTCCTTTTCCAGTATGTCATGGATATGTAGTAATGTCTGACAGCTTACCTTTCTCTCCATGTGTTCATTAGAGGCCATGCTCTCTTTTCTGGCTGCCTTTATCATCTCTCCTCCATGTATGGCTCCACTCCAGGCCATCCCAGGAACTCTATATTAACCACTGCACTGCAGGTCTGCTTTGCTGATCAACGTTGTTTGTTAGTATTGTGTTCCTGCTTGCCGTGTGCTACGTTATCTCTGTGTACTGACTTTGGCTTGTCTCTGACTACTCCTGTTTGCCTGTGACCTGTCCCTTGGTTATCCTTGTCTGCTTGTTCCCCCGACCTCGGCTTACCCTTCACTATTTCTTGTGTCCTGAATTCCCCTCTCTCCCTACGGAGCATGACCTAGGGGACTCCGGGGGCCGCGACCTGGACCCAGTTGCAGCGAAGGCCATCCTCACCACTAGAGGCTCTGGTGAATACCAACTGTGTCTTAGACTCCACGCCCTGGGGAATCTTGGGCTCAAGCTTCCTATAGGATCCCTGCCTGTGCCCCAGCGAACCTCTATGCCATATCCACTCTGTGGTTCATCCTCAGGAGTCTGCTATAGGGTTCACTACCTTGTGGTGCGCCCCTGCCTTCCAACAGAGTGCACTTGTCATCTGGCCACAGGTGACCTGACACAGTATTTGCATGCAAGTCCTATCTAGACATTTTTCTGAATGCCCCTCTCCTGAAGAAGTATGTTGGTGAAACATGTTGAGAAATTGTAATTGTTTTCAAGATATGACATTCTACGTCTTATACTGGATTGGTATACATCCGGTGGGCTGACTTTGTGGCCTTTTCTGGAGCAGTTAAATGTAATGTGCATGTATTATATACAGTATCTCACAAAAGTCAGTATACCCCTCAAATTTTTGTAAATATTGTATTATTTCTTTTCATGTGACAACACTGAAGAAATGACACTTTGCTACAATGTAAAGTAGTGAGTGTACCGTTGTATACCAGTGTAAATTTGCTGTCCCCTCAAAATTACTCAACACACAGCCATTAATGTCTAAACCGCTGGCAACAAAAGTGAGTACACCCCTAAGTGAAAATGTCCAAATTGGGCCCAAAGTGTCAATTTTTTTGTCTGGCCACCATTATTTTCCAGCAATGCCTTAACCTTCTTGGGCAGGAAGTTCACCAAAAATTCACAGGTTGTCACTGGAGTCCTCTTCCACTCCTCCATGACGATCCTCACAGAGCTGGTGGATGTTAGAGACCAACGATCCTCCACCTTCCGTTTGAGGAGGTCCCACAGATGATCAATAGGGTTTAGATCTGGAGACATGCTTTACCCTCAGCTTCTTTAGCAAGGCCATGGTTGTCTTGGAGGTGTGTTTGGGGTGGTTATCATGTTGGAATACTACCCTGCGGTCCAGTCTCCGAAGGGAGGGGATCATGCTCTGCTTCGGTATGTCACAGTACATGTTGGCATTCATGGTTCCCTCAATGATCTGTAGCTCCCCAGTGCCGACAGCACTCATGCAGCCCCAGACCATGACACTCCCAACACCATGCCTGACTGTAGACAAAACACACTTGTCTTTGTCCTCCTCACCTGGTTGCCGCCACACACGCCTGACACCATCTGACACCAAATACCTTTATCTTGGTCTCATCAGACCACAGGACATGGTTCCAGTAATCCATGTCAGTCTGCTTGTCTTCAGCAAACTGTTTTGTGGTCTTTCTTGTGCATCATCTTTAGAAGAGGCTTCCTTCTGGGACGGCAGCCATGCAGACCAATTTGATGCAGTGTGCGGCGTATGGTCTGAGCACTGACCATATGCTGTAATAAATGTAGGGGGTTCTGTCCACACTAATAATAGGCATATGTTTAAAACAGGAGGAGAGAATGAGGAGGGGTTATGGAAATGAGCAGGGGTTATGGAGCAGAGGAAGAGACATTATGGAGATGAGAAGAGAGGGAGGAGAGAAGGGGTCATGGAGATGAGGAAGAGGGAATATGGAGATGTGAAGAGAGGGAGGGGAGAATGAGGAGGGTCATAGAGAAGAGAAAGAAGAGTTATGGAGATGAGATGAGAAGGGAGGGTTGTGATAACAAGGGATGGGTCATGGAGATGAGGAAGAGGGATTATGGAGATGAGGAAGAGGGATTATGGAGATGAGAATGGAGGGAGGAGAGAATGAGGAGTGCTCATGGAGATGAGGAAGAGGTAATATGGAGTTTAGAAGAGAGGGAGGGGAGAATGAGGAGGGGTCATGGAGATGAGAAGGAGGAATTATGAAGCTGAGAAGGGAGAGTTGAGATAACCAAGGAGGGGTCATGGAGATGAGGAAGAGAGATTATCGGGATGAGGAGAGAGGGAGGAGAGAATGAGGAGGGGTTATGGGAATGATGAGGGGTTATTGGGATGAGGAAGAGGGATTATAGAGATGAGAAGAGAGGGGGTCATGGAGATGAGGAGAGAGGGAGGGGAGAATGAGATCGGTCATGGAGATGAGAAGGAGGATTTATGGAGATGAGAAGGGAGGGTTGTGATAACAAGAGATGGGTCATGAAGATGAGGAAGAGGGATTATGGGGATGAGGAGAGGTTATGTAGATGAGGAGGGGTTATGTAGATGAGGAGGGGTTATGGGGATGAGGAGGAGGAGTTATGGGGATGAGGAGGAGGGGTTATGGAGATGGGGAGGTTAGGAGGAAATGTGGAAGAGGAGTTATGGAGATGAGAAAGGGGAGGAGATGAGGAGGAGTCTGTATTCTTTATAATGCATCAGAAATCAAATAGGCAGGGCTGACACCACATGTTTAGAATTTAGAGCTAAAAAAGACACATGCTGTCTGCACAAATAGGTAGGAAATCACTAGATCCCTGGCATGTCAACAGTTATGCCACATTCACACTTCTGAATAGCAGACCCCAGGAGTGGTTGCCAGGAACAATCAATAGATTTCTTCTCCTGGTTGTCAACGCTGCACACACTATGAGTGACCAGCAGCAGCTGTCGGATTTCTACCCTGTACAAATCAATGGCTGGCGCTCTTGCTGTTTGTATGTTGCCTCTCTACTGAGCGGTCACATGCAAATAGAGCCGTCGGCTGACGCTGGATGCTCACAGTGTGCACCCAGGGGTCGGCACTTCTGGGAAAATCTGGCTGCAGCTAATTGGACAGTTTGCATGGCGCTATAACCTTTAGCCCCCACAAACAAAGCAAACTATCCGCAGATACGCACCCATGTGAATAGGGCCTTATATTTCAGTACTTAAAGCTTGCCTAAATGGATAATAAAACACAGGGAACCGTGCATGTATGGCAGAGATTTACTGATTGGCCCGGATTCACAAAACAACTTACGCCAACGTATCTCTAGATACGCCGACGCAAGTATAAATGTGCGCGTCGTATCTATGCGCCGAAACATAAACCAAGATACGCCTAAAAATAGGCTTCATCCGACCGACGTAACTTGCCTACGCCGGCGTATCGTGGGCGCATATTTACGCTGGTGCTCCCATCTATTCAAATATGCAAATGAGGCAAATACGGCGATTCACGAACGTACTTGCGCCCGGTGCATAATATACGCGGTTTGCGTAAGTCGTACGTCCGGCGTAAAGTTATTCCCCATATATGAGGCGCAACCCATGCAAAGATATGGACCAGGGAACACACACCGTCGCATTTTACGTTGCTTATGTTGTACGTGAATATGGCTAGGTTACGTTCACGCCGTAGGCAGTGATTCGACGTATCTTAGGCAGTTGTTTCGACGTGATTCTGAGCATGCGCACTGGGATGCGTCCACGTCTCGGCGCATGCGCTGTTCATTATTCATATGTGTCTGGCGCTCAGGCCCATCATTTGCATGGGGTCACGCCTCATTAGCATGGCTCACGCCCACTTCCACCTACGCCGGATTACGCCGAGGAAACCAAGCGCAGTTTGGGAGGCCAGTGCTTTGTGAATTCGGTGCTTGCCTATCTGCGCTGCGTCGGCTTAGCGTATATTAGATACGCTACGGCGGCATAAATATGCGCCGATGTATGTGAATCCGGGCCATTATGTTTTTGACACATGCTTCACACAGGTGCAACTTATCATGCAATTGGACATGACAAGTGGCACCCTATTTCTGGCTATGGAAACATTCAAATCAGTGCAACTCCGACTTGCACCGACTTTGAAAAGGTTCCTGCACTATTTTGGGCAATTTCATGTGCGACTTGCATTGACATCTGGGCATGATGTTGCAGAGAATTGGCCAAGCCGCACATGAAATTGCACTGAACGTCGGCTTTGAAATCGTGCTGAAGTAGCGTGATTTCAAAGCCGCATTCGGTGTGAACCGAGGCTTAAAGTAGAACCGAAGCCAACTTTTATTACATTTTTTTAGATAGAGATTAGAACCCCTGTCAGGTTTTTATTGCTGCCTGTGTTCCTGGGCGATTCACCCTCTCTATTTGTCTTGGTGACCAGTGGAAGTGAAAGGAAACCCCAAATGTTGGGTTGTCACACGATCAGTAATAGAGATAAAATCACTAGTTCTGGTGACCACCAGGGATTCCCTTACTTTGGAGGGACTTCCTCTCACTTCCTGTCGTGACAATGGGACAGGAAGTTTAAGGGAAATCTCTGCAATTGGACACAAATGGCAAATTGGGGTTGTAACCCTCAGCGGCGGCTCTAGGCTTTGTGAGGCCTTAGGCAAAACTTGACATGGGGCCCCACTCACACCCATGATGGGAAAAATAATTCAAGGACACGAGCCTCTTCCCCACAACCCTGGCCGGTGGTTGTGGGGGTCTGTGGGCAGGGGGCTTATCAAAATCTGGAAGCCCCCTTTAACAAGCGGCCCCCAGATCCTGCTCCTTAATAACTAAGGGGCGGGGGCCACCCGGTGATGTCACCTGGTGAACTCGCCCCTTGTGATGACATTGACTGAGGGCATGCTGGGTCACTGACGTCACACGGGATGGTGTCACCGATATTCGCTGGTTGTTAGGGACGCTGGCGGCCCCGCTCCTGAGTCAGGGCTCATAACGCTGCCTGAGCACAGCAGCGTTGAGGTCCCCTGTCCCTCAAAGCTGGGGTAATGCATTGGGCAAGTTAGGCGCCCACGAGGCCCCCTATGGGTGCGAGGCCTTAATTAAAGAGCCGCCTCTGGTAACGCTTAATTTCGCTACCCAGAATGGATTTGGCCTTATTTCTACTTTAGCTATAGCTCCGCTTTAATGTATTTATGTGGATCATGCAGATATTCAGTTATATCCTTTAACATTTTCCTTTATTCCTTCAAAGAGCCTACCTAGAATCCATAACAGTCTGCAAGTCCTGCCTGATATCTGAGACATAAGTCTAAAGATGGCTTCAAACACATGAAGAGTCAGATAACATGAAGCGTCTCAGAAATCCTTCTAGATATGCGGCACGGAGCGCAAAGCTCCTATCTCATCGCCTCCCTGTAATACCATGGTAATCACTATCTGTCCCCATCACCCTTTGCTCAATTGCATTTTTCTAAAACTAATTTTAATTTAAAAAAGCCTAGAAAAGGTAAACGTTCCAGATATAAGGAATAAGTAACAAGAATATTCCTGAACATGCAGAAAGCGGGGAGCTTATCATAAAAAATTCAACCTGACGGACACTTTAAAGTAACCCCCCCCCCCCCCCCCCACAAAGAGAGAATTATGGAGGCCGCCATAGCTGGGCTCTGCTTATGGGAATGTTTGTTCCATGGCTGTCATGCCGAGGCTTTCGCTCCGGTGATTTCTGAGTGACTGACGTGCAGCAAGACTAGATATAATTAATTCCAACACTTTCACGGCACACATTAGGACTTCTTGAACATGGACAGCTGAGCCTTTGCAAACATACATTCCAGTGTCTTTCCCCCACCTGGAACGTCCAGGTGCCGTGTACCAATCCCCATAGGCGTGAAAGGGTTTGCATATCCTCATGGTATATACCAGGGACCTATAAACCTTTCGGTATGAGGGCCACCTCATATATTATAGTATTAATAAATAATACTTAAGTGTTAAGTATTTCTGGGCCCAAAAAAAATCAGATTTATAAACAGTCACTCCTTACCAAGAGTGCCCATCAGAGACCCCCCTTACATCTATGATTGCCCATTAGAGACCCGTTCTTATGTCTATAAGTACCCATCAGAGACCCGCTCTTACGTCTATGAGTGCCCATCAGAGACCCGCTCTTTATCTATGAGTGCCCACTAGAGACCCGCTCTTACATCTATGAGTGCCCACTAGAGACCCGCTCTTACGTCTATGAGTACCCATTAGAGACCCGCTCTTACGTCTATGAGTACCCATTAGAGGCCCACTCTTACGTCTTTGAGTGCCTATCAGAGTCCCCCCTTACATCTATGATTGCCCACTAGAGACCCGTTCTTACGTCTATGAGTGCCCACTAGAGACCCGCTCTTACGTCTATGAGGGCCCATCAGAGACCCGCTCTTACGTCTATGAGTGCCCACTAGAGACCCGCTCTTACGTCTGTGAGTGCCCACTAGACACCCGCTCTTACGTCTGAGTACCCATCAGAGACCCGCTCTTACGTCTATGAGTGCCCACTAGAGACCCGCTCTTACGTCTATGAGGACTTATCAGAGAACCGCTCTTGCGTCTATGAGCGCCCACTAGAGACCCGCTCTTACGTCTATGAGTACCCACCAGAGACCCGCTCTTACGTCTATGAGTGCCCACTAGAGACCCGCTCTTACGTCTATGAGTGCCCACTAGAGACCCACTCTTTTGTCTGTGAGTACCCATCAGAGACCCGCTGTTACGTCTATGAGTGCCCACTAGAGACCCGCTCTTACGTCTATGAGTACCCATCAGAGACCCGCTCTTACGTCTATGAGTGCCCATCAGAGACCCCCCTTACATCTATGAATGCCCACTAGAGACCCGCTCTTACGTCTATGAGGGCCCATCAGAGACCCGCTCTTACGTCTATAAGTGCCCACTAGAGACCCGCTCTTACGTCTATGAGTGCCCAATAGAGACCCGCTCTAACGTCTATGAGTACCCACCAGAGACCCGCTCTTACGTCTATGAGTGCCCACTAGAGACCCGCTCTTACGTCTATGAGTGCCCACTAGAGACCCACTCTTATGTCTGTGAGTACCCATCAGAGACCCGCTGTTACGTCTTTGAGTGCCCACTAGAGACCCGCTCTTACGTCTATGAGTACCCATCAGAGACCCGCTCTTACGTCTATGAGTGCCCATCAGAGACCCCCCTTACATCTATGAATGCCCACTAGAGACCCGCTCTTACGTCTATGAGGGCCCATCAGAGACCCGCTCTTACGTCTATAAGTGCCCACTAGAGACCCGCTCTTACGTCTATGAGTGCCCAATAGAGACCCGCTCTTACGTCTATGAGTGCCCATCAGAGGCCCGCTCTTACGTTTGTGAGTGCCTATCAGAGTCCCCCCTTACATCTATGATTGCCCACTAGAGACCCATTCTTACGTCTATGAGTGCCCACTAGAGACCCGCTTACGTCTATGAGGGCCAATCAGAGACCCGCTCTTACGTCTATGAGTGCCCACTAGAGACCCGCTCTTACGTCTATGAGTGCCAATCAGAGACCCGCTCTTACGTCTGAGTGCCCACTAGAGACCCACTCTTACGTCTGTGAGTGCCCATCAGAGACCCGCTCTTACGTCTATGAGTGCCGATTAGAGATCCGCTCTTACGTCTATGAGTACCTATCAGAGACCCGCTCTTACGTCTATGAGTGCCCGCTAGAGACCCACTCTTACGTCTGTGAGTACCCATCAGAGACCCGCTCTTACGTCTATGAGTACTTATCAGAGACCTGCTCTTACGTCTATGAGTGCCCATCTTTACAAAAGACAAATCCATTCCACACTACAAGTGCACTTGCAGAGCAAAGTGAATTTGCCTTTAGTAAATCAACCCCAATGAGTGCCCATCAGAGACCCGCTCTTACATCTATGAGTGCCCATCAGAGACCCGCTCTTACGTCTATAAGTGCCCACTAGCGACCCGCTCTTACGTCTACAAGTGCCCATCAGAGACCCCCCTTACATCTATGAGTGCCCACTAGAGACCCGTTCTTGCATCTATGAGTGCCCATCAGTGACCCGCTCTTACTTCTATGAGTGCCCATCAGAGACCTGTTCTTACATCTATGAGTGCCCATGTTTACAAAAGACAAATCCACTCCACACTGCAAGTGCACTTGCAGTGCAAAGTGGATTTGCCTTTAGTAAATCAACCCCTACGAGTGCTTATCAGGGACTCCCCCTTACGTCTGTGAGTGTCCATCAGAGGCCTGTTCTTACGTCTATGAATGCCCATTAGAGACTCCCCCTTACATCTGTGAGTGCCCATTAGAGACCTGTTCTTATGTCTATGAATGCCCATGAGAAACCCCCCCTTATGTCTATGCCTTACGTCTATGAGTGCCCATTAGGGTCCCCCTTTACATCTATGCATGTTCAGCAGAGTCCCTCCTTAAATCCCAATCCGTGCCCATCAGAACCCCCCCCCCTACATCCATGAGCCCATCAGAGTCTGTCGCTCCCCCCCTTTCCAAGGACATTAGTGGTTCTAACAACCATATCAGATGAGTAGGGAATTTGCAGTGTGTGTGCACAGGATGTGCCAATGTGCTTGTGCACACCCTAATCACCCCGTGTGCTGCAGATTCCCCTTGCCGCCTGGGCCCCCCTTGTTTACCCAGCCCCCGCCCCCCGTGTCAGTTTGCAAATGAATAGGAAGCTGCTATGCACAGAGCACTTCCCATTCATTCACTCTCCAGTGCAGCTGAGGCTGCAAAGAAAAGGATTGGGGAATCTCTGTCCTCAGTCCCTTTCTCTGTCTCAAATGTGAGACATCAGGGGTCAGTTTAGTCCCTGACTCTCACCAAAGCCCCCATAGGCATCTCTCTAGGGCTCGGGCATGACATGGTGAGTGGGAATTAGAGGGAAATTGGAAATGCTTTGATTTTTCAAGAGGGAATTTTTTTTATATTTTTGTATACTTCAGTTTTTACTAATAAATATTTGGTAGCCCAAGCTGGTCTTTCTTTCTCTTTGTATCAAGGTCTGGTTTGTGGTGACATCCACCTGTCATGTAAGGTTAGATTACATACGATTAGTGGACTTCCACGACCCTTCTACTTATTTTTGTATTGGGGAAACCTATTTTCAGGACTGAAAGCTGTTCAGATGAGTTGAATTTTAGTTGGTCTTCCTGACCGTGGTTTGGTTTCAACAGAACCCCTCATTTTCAACTTCTTGATTAGAGTTTGAACACTGCAGATTGGCATTCTCAATCCCTTGGATATCTTTTTATATCCCTTTCCTCATTTATACAGTTCAACTACCTTTTCCCGCAGATCCTTTGACAATTCTTTTGCTTTCCCTATGACTCAGAATCCAGAAACATCAGTGCAGCACTGGATGAAAGATGAAAGGGTCTGTCAGGAGTCCAGAAACTCATTGACCTTTTATACCCACACACTAATTACAAGCAAACAGATCACAGGTGAGGATGGTTACCTTTAATAGCCATTCAAACCCCTTTGTGTGCATGTCATCAGGCCAAAAGCGACAGGGGTATGTAAACTTTTGATCGGGGTTGTAACGGTCAGGGCTTAACGCCGTTACGATATTCCATTCCACCAACCCAAGACAGCTTCCGACACCCCACAATCCAGCAGACAGGACCCATTGGATTTCCCCCCAGAATAACGAGACACAGCTCTGTTCTCTGGTTTCAAACAGACACATTCCTTTGTAGACGTAAGTCAGACGTCTGACCTTAAGGCCTCGTACACACGACCGAACATGTCCGCTGAAACTGGTCCGGCGGACCAGTTTCCGCGGACATGTTCGGTCGTGTGTACGGCCGACCGGACAATTGTCTGGCGGATCGGACAGGTTTCCAGCGGACAAATGTTTCTTAGCATGCTAAGAAACATGTCCACTGGAAGCCTGTCCGTCGGAAATGTTCGGTCGTCTGTACGACTCACCGGACATGTCCGCTCCCCTCGCATGCGTCGAAGTGATTCGACGCATGCGTGGAAGCATTTACCTTCCAGGGTCGCACACGTCACCGCGTCATCATCGCGGCGACGGCGCGGCCACGTCACCATGTATCCTGTCCGCCCGGATTTCTGTTTGATGGTGTGTACAACCATCAGACAGAAATCTCCGAGCGGACATGTCCGATGAAAACGGTCCGCGGACCGTTTTCATCGGACATGTCCCCTCGTGTGTACGGGGCCTTAGAGGGTGCTAAGTCACAACACATATTGTCATCAATAGAACTTCACACAATGAAAGGTTCTTGAGAGGCAGACTTAATAAGCACAATAGAATGCAACCACAGCAAGCTTTTATCACCACAGCCAGTTAGACTTAATTAGCACCTCAGCAGTCTATGTACCACATTGAATGAGACACTCTCCTATTGACCTGTTGGGGTCAGAATTAACAACTTGTAATATTTCAAGATATCCTGCAATATATGAATTATCATTACTGTCCCATCTCATGTAATTCATGATATCATTTCTCAGTCATCCTATGCCCCTATTGGACATAGGATGACCCTAGACCCAAGAGTCATTAGTGAAGCTGGCACAGGAGTACCCCGCATCCTTCAAAAGTCTCTGGGTATCACGGGCCATTCCGTTACAGGGGTCATTTGGGTAGTTTCTGTTGTCATTATGATATGAAAAGAGTAAACACAGTTGATTGATAATAAGTGGCTTCAGCCAAACACTAACCACGAGTGAAAGAAAAAAAAAACTCTTTCATGTTCTCTGAAAAATGGCCAAGAAATCATAAATTCTGCCGGGGTATGAGCGCAACTGTATGTATAGAGAACCTTTTCTCGGTTTTATACTTTTTTTCCCCCATTGTGTACAATACGGCTCTGAGTCACCATCTCTTTGTCTTGTTTCTGTGTTTTCAGATGAAGTCGGAGGACAGAGTTCTGTTTACTGAGACCTACTGCAAAATCTGCAATGCGCAGTTAATCTCCGAGTCTCAGAGGGTTGCACATTACGAGGTAAGGCTAAGACACCTGATCTTCATAATACTCTATATGGGGATATTGGAGAAAGAATTTGTTGTATATTATGTTCAAATAATTGTTTATACAGAACAGGAAAAAAAAAAATGTGATGTGCTATTCAACTTTGGTTCTACCTTAAAGTGGTTTTACACCTCAGACATGAAATATGAACAAAGCCTATCCCTCTATAGTGTGTACTTGTCTCAGCCCGGAGCACTAAGTGTCATTTCTGTCTGCTATCAGCGTGAATCTCTTTTGATATCTTTCCAGACACCAAGAGAAAATAAAAAGAGACAGGGGAGGGACCTCCAACACACAGCCTGTTATTGACAGCCTCAGCTCTGTTCCCAGGGTTGCTGATAAGGCAGTACAGCCAGCCCTCTTGTACTGGGCCCGGGCCCCATCAGTTCAAAAAGGGGGGCCTGTTGAGCAAGAGGTCGGGCTGTACTACCTTATTGCAAACACCGATCCTCTTCTGCCTCCCCCTGCAGCTCTGCCAGCTTCTCCTCTTCTTTCCCCCTCCGGCTGCACTGCAGGGGGATTCGTTTTAGCACATCAGCTGTCCGCCCCCCCCCTGTGTGTGCGCCTTTCTTCCTCCGGCTGCACTGCACTGCATTCATTTTAGCACATGTGCCCCATCCATCAGCTGTCCGGCCCCCCCTATGTGCCCCTTTCCCCCTCAACCTCACTGTAGGGGGATTCGTTTTAGCACATGCACCCCTTTTATCAGCTGTCTGGGCCCCCCTGTGTGCCCCTTTCCCCCTTCGGCTGCACTGCACTGCATTCATTTTAGCACATGTGCCCCATCCATCAGCTGTCCGGCCCCCCCTATGTGCCCCTTTCCCCCTCAACCTCACTGTAGGGGGATTCATTTTAGCACATGCGCCCCTTGCATCAGCTGTCCGGGCCCCCCCTATGTGCCCCTTTCCCCCTTTGGCTGCACTGCATTCATTTTAGCACATGTGCTCCTTCCATCAGCTGTCCGGGCCCCCCGTGTGCCCCTTTCCCTCTTCGGCTGCACTGCAGGGGGTTTCGTTTTAGCACATGCGCCCCTTGCATCAGCTGTCCGGGCCCCCCCGACCGCTCTATGGGGGGGCAGTCACCGGCCGCTCAATGGGCGGGGCCAGTCACAGACTGCTCTATGGGGGGCAGTCACTGGCTGCTCAATGGGCAGGGCCAGTCACGGGCCGCTCTATGGGGGGCTAGTTCCTCCACCCTACTCAGCCAAGCATGCTCCATATACCCCATAAGTGCCGCACTACAGCAAGCCGCCGCCATCCAGAGATTGAATATGTGCGGGAGGCAGGAGGGCTTTTTTTCATGCAGGGGGGGCGCCCCCTGCAAAGTGCCGCCCTAGGCCTGGGCCTTGTTGGCCTAGGCCAAGATACATCACTGGTGTTGGTAAAGGACCGCTAAGACCCTAAAGCTTTAGCGCGATTTTGCAGTGCCTCAGTGTGAAGGGACAAGGCGTTTTTACAGGGCTTTCAATTCATTTCAATGGAGAGGGGCGTTTTTGGAGCATTTTTTTTCAGCACCCAAAAGCTACTCCAAAGTTGCTGCTTGCAGGACTCAGTGTGAAAGGTTCCATTGAGATGCATGGAGAGCATTTTATGAGCGTTTTAATAGCGCTATTTTTAACGCTAAAATGCTGTAAGGACGCTTCAGTGTGAAAGGGGTCTAATTCTGTTTTTTTTCCCACCAAAAGCAGGTAGTAGAATAAATATTGACCTAAATTGATGAAAAAATTTAGATTTTTAATTTTATTTTTATTTCTTTTTGCATATGTTTCATAGCAGAAAGTAAAACATATAGTTTGTTTTTCCAAATTTTTGGTCTTTTTTTGTTTATACCGCGAAAAACAAAACAAAAAAACAAAACGCAGAGGTGATCAAATACTACCAAAATAAATTTGTGTGAAAAAAAATTATATAAATGTATTTTGGGTACAACGTTGCATGATGGCGCAATTGCCATTTAAAATAAAGCAGTGCTGAATAGCAAAGAATGGCCTGTGCAGAACGCCTGCCTGCAGACCCACCCTGACAACCACAGTCCAGTGTTGTCGAGAAGGGGCCCTTGTCCACGTCAAAATGGGGACAAGGTGCTTTGGGGTATGGGGGGGTCCCAAAGTACACACCCCCTCTTGTTAAGGGCATGTGGTTTGGTATGGTTTAAGGAGGGGGGGGGGTGCTTGCTCTCCACAATGACCCCTGAGATTCTTCACTTGGCCACCTTCATTCCAAAGTCGTAGAAAAGGCCTAAACCAAGATCTAAATATGCCTGCCCATCCAGGAGGTCCCACTGCAAGCATATTACCAATATTAAACTTGAGAAAAAGCAGTGACCTGCTGGGCTGCATGCTCGGATGAGGGTCTGTTATGGATTTCGAGGGGGGGGGGCCTACGCCGTTTAAAAAATTTGGCATGGGGTTGCCCTTAAAATCCATACCAGACCCGAAGGGCCTGGTAGAGGCTGGGGCAGGGGCGGGGAACCCCTCACCATTTTTTTTTACATTGTTCTATTGCCAGGATTCTTTTCTTTACATTCACCTGTCAGGGGGGGGGGGAACTCATGGTTGTTAAGGACGCGGGCGGGCGGCCGCCCAACCCGTTCCTTAGCAACCAGCTATTTCTTCACACAGGCCCGGATTCAGATACAATAGTGTATCTATCGGCGGGCGTAACGTATCTCAGATACGTTACGCCGCCGTAAATTAGGGCGCAAGTTCCGTATTCAGAAAGAACTTGCGCCCTAAGTTAAGGCGGGGTAACGTACACATACTTCTTGCGTATGTGGTCCGGCGTAAGCCAGCGGAATTCAAATTCTCCATGCAGTGAGCGTGTTGTATGGTAATGATGGCTGACCCCACCTAAATTACGTTTAATACGTGAACGTATCCCAGTGCACATGCTCCAAATTAACCCGCAAAAAGCCAATGCTTTCGACGTGAACGTAAATTACGCCCAGCCCTATTCGCGAACGACTTACGCAAACAACGTAATCGACGGAAAATACGACGCTGGCCCGACGTCCATACTTAACATAGGATACCCCTCATATAGCAGGGGTAACTTTACGCCGGAAAAAGCCTAACGTAAACGACGTAAAAAAATGCGCCGGGCGGACGTACGTTTCTGAATCGGCGTATTTACCTAATTTGCATATTCCTCGCGTAAATCTACGGAAGCGCCACCTAGCGGCCAGCGTAAATATGCAGCCTCAGATACGACGGTGTAAGAGACTTACGCCGGTCGGATCTTAGGGAAATCTATGCGTAACTGATTCTACGAATCAGGCGCATAGATACGACTCCGCAACTCAGAGTTATGACGGCGTATCCGGAGATACGCCGTCGTAACTCCTATCTGAATCCGGGCCACAGAATTTGAATCGGTTGATCGTTTTCCGAAATAAAAACAAATTTGAATGGATTTCAACTAAATTTGTTACTATTCGTTACTATGTAATTCGGAGATTCGGATACACAAAATTTGTCCGAATTTGTATTCGGATCGAAACAAATTGCACATGTCTGTCTACTGGTCATGAAGGGGGTTAAATCTTCAGGAAGTCAAGTGGTTAAACAAGGAAGCATAACCCCTAAAAACTAGAAGAAAGGTAACCTTGGGGGGGGGGGGGGGGTACTTTTGACCTTCTAAATCTATCCACCAACTTTGAAGAGGAGGTCTTCCTCCACCCCTTAGATTTTTTCCATTTATTTTAGTATTACAACCGTAATGAGAAGCTGGGGGAGCAGAGATGGGGACTCTCTGGAGGGGGGCGGTCATAAAACTTGAGTCCCCCCATACGAAGAGGCCATTGTGATTTTTTTAGCCTATCCAATCACAAATGGATCCCACAAATGCGACACATTGACAGTGTTCCTGTAGCCGGTTGTCGGGTTATATTCATTTTTCCTTCAGGAGTAAAAGAGACGTTCTCATAAAAAAAAAAAAAACATGAATTCAATTTGCCATTTGTGACCTCTTGTTCTGGATGTCACACTCATCCAATGGATGGAATACATTCTGAGCCACTGACCCGGAACAAGTACACAGATCAGTCCTGACCTCTCTCTGACTTCCCTGGCCGCATGCTTTTTTTTTTTTCATTTCGGAGGCAGAGACAGCCAGGCTATTAGTCCTTTCAAAAGGAGAGAGAGGTCAGAAGAAACAGCGCAGGCGACGCACAAGTCTATGCAAGCTGTACTTAGAGAGAGATCCAAGGTGTGGATATTTTATACATACAGTAGATATATAGCCGGATTCAGGTAGAGGGCGCATCTTTGTGCCGGCGTAGCGCATCTCATATGTGCTTCGCCGACGTAACATTGAGAGGCAAGCTGAGTATTCACAAAGCACTTGCTCCCATATTTACGCCAGCGTAACGTAAAATGGCCGGCGTAAGCCCGCCTAAATCAAAGTAGCAAGGCAGTGGGCGTGTAGTATTATAATGAAGCGTGACCCCATGTAAATGCACGGCCAAACGAATAGCGCATGCGCGCGCATTGCTCAGAATCACGTCGCAAATACTCCCTAAGATACGTCGGCTCGATGCTTTCGACGTGAACGTAACCTACGCCCGGCCCCATTCACGTACGACTTACGTAAACGACGTAAAATCCGACGGCAGTTCCAACGTCCATACCCTAAACGACTTAGACCAACTTTTTGGTGGTTTAACTTTACGCCGGAAAAACGCCTTACGTAAACAAAGTAGATTACAGCGACGGGCGTGAGTGAATCGGCGTATCTTGCTCATTTACATATTCAATGCGTAAATCAACGGAAGCGCCCAGCGTAAATATGCACCCAAGATACGACGGCGTAGGAGAGTTACGTTGGTCGTATCTTGGCAAAATTCAGGCGTATCTCATTTTAAGAATACGCGTATAGATACGACGGCGCTCATTTGGACTTACGACAGCGTATCAGTAGATACGTCGGCATAAGTCTTTGTGAATCCAGGCTATATTGTTCAAGCTTGGACCAACTATGTATATACTATACCTGTGGGATTCCTCCAACCTGGAAATCACTGTATAGACACTGCTACTACACCACTATCATACCACTACTACACCACTATCATACCACACTACTACACCACTATCGTACCACACTACTACACCACTATCATACCACACTACTACACCACTATCATACCACTACTACATAGGGTGACCACATTTCCAAACTACCAATTAGAGACACCCTCCCTTCCCAAAAATCTGCTTGTGCTGTAACGAATCACAGCACAGTGATTGGAGAAATCATAAATCCCACCTCTTGTGTCCAATCACAAGCAGGGGGCGGGGATTGTGCTCCTCCATGCATTTCCGGCCAGAACAAGTACTGTCAGTGGGTAAAGCGGTGATATGGCGGCCTTTTATGGGGGCATCAGATTGGCCCGGGGGGTGGCTCTGTCAGTTTTATTCTGGGACACTGTATTGTCCTGGAATGAATGTACCCGAGACAGACCTGCAAAATGCGGGACTGTCCCGGGCAATCTGGGACACGTGGTCACCCTACTACTACACCACTATCATGCCACTACTACACCACTATCATGCCACTACTACACCACTAACATACCACTACTACACCACTATCATACCACACTACTACACCACTATCATACCACTACTACACCACTATCATACCACTACTACACCACTAACATACCACTACTTAACCACTATCATGCCACTACTACACCACTATCATGCCACTACTACACCACTATCATACCACTACTACACCACTATCATACCACACTACTACACCACTATCATACCACTACTACACCACTATCATACCACTACTACACCACTAACATACCACTACTTAACCACTATCATGCCACTACTACACCACTATCATGCCACTACTACACCACTATCATGCCACTACTACACCACTATCATACCACTACTACACCACTAACATACCACTACTTAACCACTATCATACCACTACTACACTGATACTACAGTGATCTCCATTAGCTTCCGGGTCCCGTGCAGAGCAGCCACCCTGCTGCATTGTGAGCACAGGTGGACAGACGCTCAGCACGGGTGCAATGCAGAGAATGCATTGCTTTTTCTCAACGAATGCAAAGCATTCTTTGATTGGATGAGGTGAAGAGTGTGATGTCACCACCCTGCTTCTTTATTTGCTCAATCAGCCTTTTGCTTGTCTTTATCCTGGCCCTTGGGACACTATTCCTCCCACTGATCTGCCAACTGACATCAACAATGGGACACTATTCCTCCCACTGATCTGCCAACTGACATCAACAATGGGACACTATTCCTCCCACTGACACCAATGATGGGACACTATTCCTCCCACTGACACCAACGATGGGACACTATTCCTCCCACTGACACCAATGATGGGACACTATTCCTCCCACTGACACCAATGATGGGACACTATTCCTCCCACTGACACCAACGATGGGACACTATTCCTCCCACTGACACCAATGATGGGACACTATTCCTCCCACTGACACCAATGATGGGTCACTATTCCTCCCACTGATACCAATGATGGGACACTATTCCTCCCACTGACACCAATGATGGGACACTATTCCTCCCACTGACACTAATGATGGGACACTATTCCTCCCACTGATGCCAATGATGGGGACACTATTCCTCCCACTGACACCAATGATGGGACACTATTCTTCCCACTGACACCAATGATGGGACACTATTCCTCCCACTAATACCAATGATGGGACACTATTCCTCCCACTGACACCAATGATGGGACACTATTCCTCCCACTGATACCAATGATGGGTCACTGTCAGAAGAAGGGAGGATTGCTCTATATGGATCATTATTGAGACCTCATTTAGAATAGTGTATCCAGTTCTGAAGACCTCACTTACTAAAAGATATTGATAAGATAGAACGAGTCCCGAGACAGTAACAAAAACGGTGAAAGGTCTGTGGGATCAAACATATCAGGAGAGACCTCTGCACAGTCTGAATTGAAACCTTTTAATACATGAAGGGGGTGACAAGGGTTCAGGAGGGCAGTATTCTCAATATGAATCCAAGATCAACAACACGGGGACATGACCTCAAATTAGCCAGAGGAAAGTTCAAAACTAACCTTGGGAAGTCTTTTTTTCTAGAAGGAGTAGTTGATGGTTGGAATAGACTTCCAGCAGAGGTAGTGAGTCGGTGAACAGTAAGTGGATTCACACATGCTCATAGATCTATCCTCACATAAAAAAAGATAAAAGAAAAATTGGGGCATTCCTGATGGAGCACTCCCTCCCCCCCCCGTCGTTCTCCTGTGTATCTACCAGGTTGGTTGAAGACCAGGCTTTTTCTGGCATGCATCCGTCAACAAAGCAAAAGAAAGATCCATCTGTCTTCCCAGGAAATTAATATTTTATGACGTGCCCGGACGCACGGCACATTCCCCCATCAGGGGTCTCCTGTGAGCGGAGGAGATGGAGGATTTAATGTCACACCTGAGGCGAGCTCCGCACTTAGTCACCGAGACCTTGAACTCTTACCTTTTCTTTTTACAGCCATTATTTCTCTGGAAGTGTCTTGGGGGGGGGGGGGGGGAGATGCGTCTCCCCCGAAGCGACAGCGCAAATGTATTTTTCTCACCTCCGTCTGACTTCAAACTAATCATTTTTTCTTGGTGACTCATATGGATTAACACCTTCTAGGAAACGTGTAAAATAGAAGGAAACACGCACATCACACATAACATCAGAGTCACCGGCGCCCCTGTAATGGCGTCACACTGCCCACTGAGCGTAAAACAGAGCTCTGTGCGATTGGTACATTTCAGCTTCAATCGCTTTTCTCCTGGCTTGCCATGACTTTAACTCCTTGTCAGTGCTAGGGGAAGGTCATCTAGAGCCCAGGGGGAACTTTAACTCCTTGTCACTGCTGGGGGAAGGTCATCTAGAGCCCAGGGTGAACTCTAACTCCTTGTCACTGCTGGGGGAAGGTCATCTAGAGCCGGGGCAAACTTCAACTCCTTATCAGTGTTGGGGAAAGGTCATCTAGATCCCAGGGTGAACTTCAACTCCTTATCAGTGCTGGGACAAGGTCATCTAGAGCCCAGGGTGAACTTCAACTCCTTATCAGTGCCGGGACAAGGTCATCTAGAGCCCAGGTTGAACTTTAACTCCTTATCAGTGTTGGGACAAGGTCATCTAGAGCCCAGGGTTAACTTTAACTCCTTATCAGTGCTGGGGGAAGGTCACCTAGAGCCCAGGGGGAACTTTAACTCCTTATCAGTGCTGGGGGAAGGTCACCTAGAGCCCAGGGGGAACTTTAACTCCTTATCAGTGTTGGGACAAGGTCATCTAGAGCCCAGGGGGAACTTCAACTCCTTATCAGTGCTGGGGGAAGGTCATCTAGATCCCAGGGTGAACTTTAACTCCTTATCAGTGCCGGGGCAAGGTCATCTAGAGTCCGGGGCTAACTTTAACTCCTTATCAGTGCTGGGGGAAGGTCATCTAGAGCCGGGGTGAACTTCAACTCCTTATCAGTGCCGGGGCAAGGTCATCTAGAGCTCAGGGTGAACTTTAACTCCTTATCAGTGCCGGGGGAAGGTCATCTAAAGCCCAGGGTGAACTTCAACTCCTTATCAGTGCTGGGGGAAGGTCATCTCGAGCCCAGGGTGAACTTTAACTCCTTATCAGTGTTGGGACAAGGTCATCTAGATCCCAGGGTGAACTTTAACTCCTTGTCACTGCTGGAGGAAGGTCATCTAGAGTCGGGGCGAACTTCAACTCCTTATCAGTGCCGGGACAAGGTCATCTAAAGCCCAGGGTGAACTTCAACTCCTTATCAGTGCCGGGGGAAGGTCATCTAAAGCCCAGGGTGAACTTCAACTCCTTATCAGTGCTGGGGGAAGGTCATCTCGAGCCCATGGTGAACTTTAACTCCTTATCAGTGCCGGGACAAGGTCATCTAGAGCCCAGGTTGAACTTTAACTCCTTATCAGTGTTGGGACAAGGTCATCTAGAGCCCAGGGTTAACTTTAACTCCTTATCAGTGCCGGGACAAGGTCATCTAGAGCCCAGGGTGAACTTTATCTTCTTATCAGTGCCGGGACAATGTCATCTAGAGCCCAGGTTGAACTTTAACTCCTTATCAGTGCCAGAACAAGGTCATCTAGAGCTCAGGGTGAACTTTAACTCCTTATCAGTGCCGGGGCAAGGTCATCTAGAGCCCCGGACGAACTTTAACTCCTTATCAGTGCCGGGGCAAGGTCATCTAGAGCCCCGGACAAACTTTAACTCCTTATCAGTGTTGGGACAAGGTCATCTAGAGTCCAGGGCTAACTTTAACTCCTTATCAGTGCTGGGACAAGGTCATCTAGAGCCCAGGGCGAACTTTAACTCCTTATCAGTGCTGGGACAAGGTCATCTAGAGCCCAGGGGGAACTTTCACTTCTTATCAGTGTTGGGACAAGGTCATCTAGAGCCCAGGGTGAACTTTCACTTCTTATCAGTGTTGGGACAAGGTCATCTATATCAGTGTTGGGACAAGGTCATCTAGAGCCCAGGGTGAACTTTAACTCCTTATCAGTGTTAGGACAAGGTCATCTAGAGCCCAGGGTGAACTTTAACTCCTTATCAGTGCTGGGAAAAAGTCATGCTCCTCAGTAAAGGTTAGTCTAGCCTTTTGATTCTTTCTGCTAATGAGAGATTTGGTCACTGCAGAGTGGGCTACCAGTCCAAAGTCCAAAAAAGGTGGACTGCTAGCACAAACCATTCCGTTTGCAGTCCACCGAGGTGTGTTAGCAAAGAAAATTAATATTTACTTTGCTAACACAGGACCGCCTCTCAGCCAATCAGTGGGGGAGAGATAACCACCTCAGATGTTAACCCCTTCCCTGCCAGTGTCATCTATACATCTATAAAAGTGACTAAACACTATTGAGAGTGTGAAACGCGTCAGTATTTTATCCTGTACCCTGCTGTAGTTTGTACTTTTGTAATTTAATAAAGGTGTTTGACTGCACAGTGGCTGCGTTTGACGGCACAGTGGCTGCGTTTGATGGGCACAGTGGCTGTGTTTGATGGGCACAGTGGCTGCATTTGATGGGTACAGTGACTGCGTTTGATGGGCACAGTGGCTGCATTTGATTGGTACAGTGGCTGCGTTTGACTGCACAGTGGCTGCATTTGATGGGCACAGTGGCTGTGTTTGATGGGCACAGTGGCTGTGTTTGATGGGCACAGTGGCTGCATTTGATGGGTACAGTGGCTGCGTTTGATGGGCACAGTGGCTGCATTCGATGGGTACAGTGGCTGCGTTTGATGGCACTGTGGCTGCGTTTGATGGGCAAAGTGGCTGCGTTTGATGGGCACAGTGGCTGTGTTTGATGGGCACAGTGGCTGCGTTTGGACACAGTGGCTGCGTTTGATGGGCAAAGTGGCTGTGTTTGATGGGTACAGTGACTGCATTTGATGGGCACAGTGGCTGCGTTTGATGGGCACAGTGGCTGCGTTTGATGGGTACAGTGGCTGCATTTGATGGGTACAGTGGCTGCGTTTGATGGCACAGTGGCTGCATTTGATGGGTACAGTGGCTGCGTTTGATGGCACAGTGGCTGCATTTAATGGGTACAGTGGCTGCGTTTGATGGGCACAGTGGCTGTGTTTGATGGGCACAGTGGCTGTGTTTGATGGACACAGTGGCTGCGTTTCATGGGCACAGTGGCGGCAGTTGGTGGCATAGTGGCTGCGTTTGATGGGCACAGTGGCTGCATTTGATGGGCACAGTGGCTACGCTTGATGGACACAGTGGCTGCGTTTTATGGGCACAGTGGCTGCGTTTGATGGACACAGTGGCTGTGTTTGATGGGTACAGTGGCTGCGTTTGATGGGCACAGTGGCTGCATTTGATGGGTACAGTGGCTGCGTTTGATGGGCACAGTGGCGGCGTTTGATGGGCACAGTGGCTACGTTTGAATGACACAATGGCTGCGTTTGATGGGCACAGTGGCTGCGTTTGATGGGCACAGTGGCTGAAATTGATGTTTTTTTATTTTTCAGTTTGTTTGCACCCCCCCCCCCCCAAAAATGTTAAGCACTAGCCGCCGCTGGTGTCACCTCCTAATGCCACACACGTTACATGTGAGTCATCCCTGATTAGTCACCATGATAAGTCTTTAGCCCACAGCTATTAATGACGTCTTTTATCTCTACACACAAACAATACGTTTTATTAACATTGTAATTGGTTTCGGGTTTTTATTACGCATATTTTTTAGGAGCAGATGCAATTTTTTTTAATTTAATTTTTCTTTTATTTGGCTGTTTGATTTCCATTAATCACTCCGTGTATAATTGCTCCAGGCTGTGCTCATTCCGCAGGCTCAGAAATGAAAACTTGATATGTAAGCCAGAAGCTAATCAGATCACATGTACATGGGAACGTTCTATTTAAAGGAAAAGTCACGAAACAACGATATTTAACCTCATTTTGGAGCCCTGGATTTAAAAAAAACATTAAGGTATAGTGCCCCATCATAGGTGTCAGTGGGAGGAATAGTGCCCCACCATAGGTGTCAGTGGGAGGAATAGTGACCCATCATTGGAGTCAGTGGGAGGAATAGTGTCCCATCATTGGTATCAGTGGGAGGAATAGTGTCCCATCATTGGTATCAGTTGGAGAAATAGGGTCCCATCATTGGTATCAGTTGGAGAAATAGGGTCCCATCATTGGTATCAGTGGGAGGACTAGTGCCCCATTGTTGGTGTCACAGATGGTATACAGAACCCCCCCCCCCCCCACCAGAAATTTAATTTTCTGCTTGTGTCAGATTTTGGGCATCCTCTGCAACAAAAATATAATTTTGGTGGGATACTCCCAAAGAGAAATCACATCTAAAGAAATGCAGACCCTGACACTTTCCTCATTAGAACCCTGCAGGTGCAGCAGCTGATTGATAATTATAAAGTCACTCCCATTCACATTCACATCACACATGGTTACAGAAAAACAAACAGCTGATCCTTCAGAATAAGAAGAGTAAGGAATCTGCACTCTGTTACAATCCCTGCACTGTACAGAGATCACCCCGAGGGGGATAATTATATTTATTAATTATTATTACTAGTCAACCAACATTAGAATTTTTCTATAGCCTATGGATGGAGCATTTGACCATAAATGTCCATTCATGTCGATCGTATGTTTTTAGCTGCTTCGTCAAATCTTCACGTCTCTATAATGTGAAATCTTTTCTCTCTATAATGTCAAATCTTTTCTCTCTATAATGTTGAATCTTTTCTCTATAATGTCAAATCTTTTCTCTCTATAATGTCGACTCTTTTCTCTATAATGTCAAATCTTTTCTCACTATAATGTCGACTCTTTTCTCTATAATGTCAAATCTTTTCTCTCTATAATGTCAAATCTTTTCTCTCTATAATGTCGAATCTTTTCTCTATAATGTCAAATCTTTTCTCTCTATAATGTCGAATCTTTTCTCTACAATGTCAAATCTTTTCTCTCTGTGTTGAATCTTTTCTCTCTGTGTTGAATCTTTTCTCTCTGTGTTGAATCTTTTCTCTCTATGTCGAATCTTTTCTCTCTATGTCGAATCTTTTCTCTCTATGTCGAATCTTTTCTCTCTATGTCAAATCTTTTCTCTCTATATCGAATCATGTCTCTCTATGTCGAATCTTTTCTCTCTATGTCGAATCTTTTCTCTCTATGTCAAATCTTTTCTCTCTATATCGAATCATGTCTCTCTATGTCAAATCTTTTCTCTCTGTGTTGAATCTTTTCTCTCTGTGTTGGATCTTTTCTCTCTATGTTGAATCTTTTCTCTCTGTAATGTCGAATCTTTTCTCTCTATAATGTCGAATCTTTTCTCTCTATATCGAATCATCTCTCTCTATGTCAAATCTTTTCTCTCTATGTCAAATCTTTTCTCTCTATGTTGAATCTTTTCTCTCTATAATGTCGAATCTTTTCTCTCTATATCGAATAATCTCTCTCTATGTCAAATCTTTTCTCTCTATGTCAAATCTTTTCTCTCTATGTCAAATCTTTTCTCTCTATGTCGAATCTTTTCTCTCTATATCGAATCTTTTCTCTCTATGTTGATTCTTTTCTCTCTATGTTGAATCTTTTCTCTCTATGTCGAATCTTTTCTCTCTATACCGAATCATTTCTATCAATGTCAAATCTTTCCTCTGTATGTAGAATAATCTTTGACCAATAGAGTTAGGTTAGGCACATTCGACTGCAGGTTCAATAGACACAGATCGCTATTGTCACCGTCATGTCAAATCTTCTATCTATATTGAACTGTTGTCGCAACGAAACGAAAATACAATTTTTTTTATGTCGGATCTTTCGGATTCTGCAATGTTTTTTTTTTTGTATCATGTATAAATTAAAAATATTTTTTTTTATATTTTGGTAACTTTTTTGTGCCTCTAAAGTCCGACCTGTGGGTCACTACATAGTGTCCCCTCCTCTCCCGTATCTAACCCTCTACGGATGCGGCCATATGAGTGATTTCTCTCAATTTACATGTAATATTACAGTTTTTCTCCATTGTTTTGGCTCATTTCTTGAAACAGAAATGACATTCTCAAAACAACATGGACAAATCTCCAAACCACTTCGCAATTGTTCACAACTGAATGGCATTTCTCATTCATTTAATCAAATTGCAAATGTCTCAGTACATGTCTCACTGTCTCAGTACATTTTTTAAATGATTTAGTACAAGTAGCCTACATTTAGCACAATTTCCAATTGAATAAATCTTGTTGATCTAAACTGATTGTCATTTCTTCAGTCTTATGGTCGTTCTCTCCAAAACGTGTCAGCGTCATTTCATTGTTTAAGTCATCACATGCACAATAGTCTGTTCAATTGTCAAAATTATTCAGGAACATAATACCATGAATACCATATATGAATCTCTTGGAACATTTGATAAAATGATTACAGCAATTGACAGTCAGGTGCAACTAGAACTTGACTAACGAAGGAGGAGTTGGAGTTGGTCTCAGATGACCAATCAAACAGTATGTTTAGTTATTGTACCTGACAGGTGCTGTCCATAACTGTGAATGCTGCCAAACATGTATATATAGAGCTTGACCATGCAGGACCAGTACACTTTCTGAACATGGAGTCACCTGGCCAAGTAAATGAACAATGGCAACTGTCTGCTCGAGGAAGAAGAGGAGGAGGAGTAAGGGTGTGTGGTGGTGGAATAGGGGGAAGAGGCCGAGGAGCACGAAGACACCATGCTGTCCCTGATGAAATTCGGGCCACAATTATAGACCATGTCATCAGCCATGGCCTCACAATCAATGATGGAATTATATAATGTATAGGACAGGACACTGTGCATAGAGCAACAAATATGTTTATTCATTTACATATTCATTTAGTGTGTGTGATAGGCCTACAGTATAACAGTATCTTACCTCAGTGGGATGTTACATATGATACTAACAATGACAAGAAAAATATTGTAGATGTAGCGCCTGTGTACTTCCAAGTACCGGTGCTATTACTGTAAAAGTTAAGGGATAATCAGAGTGTAGTTGACTCTGATTCTGATTGCAATTTTACAAAGGGTCTCTGTTTCAGCTGGGCTGTGCTGCGGGTCCATTCTGTGGTTGCTGGGGTGTCATACCACCCCGGGGCGACAGTGGAGTCCAGGCTGGGGTGCCTCTTGCCAGCAGCCAATCGGGAGGGAGTTTCTCTCGCGGGGCATGCTGGGGGATACTTCTGGAGCAGACGCCATTGAGGCGGGGTTCTTTTCCTGAGGTGGCACCCACCTTTAGGGTGACCACACATCACGGCCCCCCGGCGTGATGGCCTACCAGATAGGGGTGCGCGTGCCACGCGGTGTTCCTGGTTCCGGGACCATGTTGGCCCTGAAAATTTAAAGCTGTGGCGGGGGCCCCAGTATTCAACTGGGCCCCCAATTCTTAGAAGAACATGTACCCCAGGTTTGGAACCACTGGAATACTGGCCAGTAGTATATTGAACTTGTGGAACATAGAACATTCCTATGTAGCTGTCTGTAATTCTAGTGTATGACTCTTCTGTATGACTGAATTGATGTTTTCTTTTACTCTATTGTAGAATAATGGCACTGGAAGGAAATGAGACCTCTCACATACCCCAAAGACGTGGCCGTAATTTTATTGGCCACCGGGCCACGGTGGATGTCCCAGGACAGCGAGGGGGCAATATAACTATGTGTGCTGCCATTTCTGAGAATGGTGTGGCCACTCACATCCCCAGTCTTGGCCCATACAATACACAGAAGCTCCTCATCTTCTTGGACCACCTTCATTTGGATTTGATCCCTGAAAATGAGAGAGGTCTCATAGGGCCTCACCTACCACAAAATATAATTGTATGGGGCAATGTGAATTTTCACCATGGCCCGCTTATCAGGGCCTGGTTCACTGCTCATCCAAGGATGGATATGGTGTTCCTACCACCTTACTATCATTTCCTCAATACTATTGAGGAGTTTTTCTCCGCTTGGAGGTGGAGAGTGTATGAGCATTGGGCTCAAGATCAGAGGTCCCCGCTCCATACAATGGACGCTGCCTGTGAGGATATTACAGAGATCAGTGTAGGGGATGGTTGCAACATGCACGCTGTTTCTTCCCTCGTTGCATCGCAAGGGAGAATATACGCTGTGATGTTGACGAAAATCTGTGGCCAGACAGACAGCAGCGTGTGGATGGGCAGGAGGGTGAGGATGGTGGACAGGAGAGGGAGGGTGAGGACAGTGCCCAGGAGAGGGAGGGTGAGGACGGTGCCCAGGAGAGGGAGGGTGAGGACGGTGGACAGGAGAGGGAGGGTGAGGACAGCGACCAGTGAAGAGATGTTACAGTAGTTGTAAAACTCCAGCTTTATTTACAGCATTGTAGGCTACATGTAATTTTCCTTGTTTCATGTTTGTGCATTTATATTTCCGTATATATTATGCTGTATACATTTTCTTTTTAATCTGAAGTATGGAAGTTACCGTATTTATTGCGGTAAAACGCGCTCCCGCGTATACCGCGCACCCCTAAAGTTGCCCCGAATCCTTTTTTTTACTTACAGTTTTGGTGTCTTGCGCGGCGGCCTCGTCGGGTCCGGCGTCCGTCTGTGGCTTCGGGTGTCCTCTTCGTCAGGTCCGGTGTCCTTCTGCGGCTTCGGGTGTCCTCTTCGTCGGGTCCGGCGTCCTTCTGCGGCGTCCTCGCGTCCTCCCCGCTCGTTTCCCACGCCAAGTTTGAATACTGCGCCGACATATACCGAGCGCAGTACACTCGTGTATCGTCGGGCAGGCTCGGCAACTCTCGCGCTGACGTCCTGTACACTCAGAACGTCAGCGCGAGAGGCGCCGAGACTGCCCAAAGATACACGAGTGTACTGCGCTCGGTATATGCCGGCGCAGTATTCAAACTCGTGGCGGGAAAGCGGGTATCGGCGTATACCGTGCACCCACGATTTTGCCCTGATTTTTAGGGCAAAATAGTGCGCGGTATACGCCGATAAATACGGTACTTTGTGTGTGAATGATAATGGTTACAATACTGTAAAGTAATTTTTCCTTGGCAGTATGAGTGCAATGTGTGATGTCAAACCTTGGAGGCGACCCTTACCCCAATTTTTTTTTTTTTTCAGTTTTATACACAATTGTATTCAGTTAGATATTTCAATGGTCCTCTGCCATAGAGACAAAACATCTAAACATTTTGACTTGCAGTGCTTACACAATGCCAAAGGGATGAAGCATTTTGGGGGCACTGACTATTTGAATGAGAAAGAAATTTAGTTTTGACACATGAGTGAACTGTTTTGGGAAAGATATGAACTTTTGAAGGTGAACCATGGTGTTGTGCCGAACCATCTGGGTTATTTTGGAAAAAGTACCAAGAGAGCTGAGAACGTCCGGTCTGTATCAAGAAATGAGCCAAAGCAATTGAGAAGAATATTTGCCATTTTGAGGGCACTGACTCTTTATATGGGAAAGGAATACGGTTTTGAAGCAAGAGTGAACAGTTTTGGGAGAGATATGAGCTTTTGCACCTGAGTTATAGTGTTGTGCTGAACTGTAAGACTGTTTTGCCAAATGATCTTAGAGTTTTGAGAATGTCATTTCTGTTTCAAGAAATGAGCCAAACCAATAGAGAAAAACTGTAACACTTGCCACACTTTGCGGATCATCTCCTTTTTTTTCCCCCCCGCCATTTCTTCTTTTTTCCCAGCTGCTCTTCTTCAACTTTTTCCCTTTGAATCCTCCCCTCTTCTTCTTTTGATATGTGTCTTCCTTTCATGCCTCTTGTTTCATTTCCAGCGCATTTGCATTCGCTTATTTATTTATATCTGCCACTTGCGCTCGCAGGCTGCTCTGAGCAAGCACTAATCAGACTTGTACAGCAGGCACAGAGGACAAGCTTAGATGTGCTAATGCCACCAGTCACTCTGTGTTTTATTTTCCCCACTCACCGATCGTTGTTCATTATCCTACATCTTACCAGCGCTGACTGCTTGCATGCATCTGGCAGGGAAAAAAAATGAAAAAAAAAAAACATAATGCTTGTAGCTCCACATAGCAAGTGTCATTGCCGTGTAGTTTTGGGGAGGAACGAAATGACATGATTAATCAGCCGCACTGCCTTGGATGACAAGGCAACCTTGAGAAACCCACAAACAGATGTTCCGTCTTCCTGATAAACTCGTGAATATCTCAGACTTTACAGCATTAAAAGTGTTTTATGCTCTGCTTCGCTTTTTAGGTTTTCGTGTTTCTTAAAAATCCACTCTTTTAATTTTTTTTTATTTGTTTACAGAGCAAGAAACACGCAAACAAAGTCCGACTCTATTACATGTTACATCCGGAGGATGGAGGGCCTCCATCGAAAAAGCTTCGCCCAGATGACCCAGTAAGTGGACACATTGCAAATACTTGATCTTTTCAGTTTTGGAAAAAAAAATGTTTTAAAAAGTAATCGTCTTTGGATCACCTAAATTTGTTAAAAGGTTTTTATTTTTTAAACTTGATTCTCTTCTGTAGATATTCAGGTAGACCAGTGGTCACAGCCTTCTTCTTGTTCCTCTGTTACTGGGCCACAGACTTTCTCTTGTCCCCCTGGTATCAGGCCATAACCTTCCTCCTGTTCCCTGGTACTGAGCCAAAGCCTTTCTCCTGTCCCCCTGGTACTGGGCCACAGCCTTCCTCCTGTCACCCTGGTACTGGGCCACAGCCTTCCTCCAGTCACCCTGGTACTGAGCCACAGCCTTCCTCCTTTCTCCTTGGTACCAGGCCACAGCCTTTCTCCTGTCCCCCTGGTACTGGGTCACAGCCTTTCTCTTGTCCCTCTGGTACTGGGCCACAGCCTTCCACCTGCCCCCCTCGTACTGGGCCACAGCCTTCCTACTGTCACCCTGGTACTGAGCCACAGCCTTCCTCCTTTCTCCCTGGTACCAGGCCACAGCCTTAATCCTGTCCTCCTGGTATCGGGCCATAACCTTCCTCCTGTCCCCCTCGGTACTGGGCCTTAGCCTTTATCCTGTTCCCCTGGTATTGGGGTACTGCCTTTCTACTGTCCCCCTGGTACTGGGTCACAGCCTTCCTCTTGTTCCTCTGGTACTGGGCCACAGCCTTCCCCCTGTCCCCCTCGTTCTGGGCCACAGCCTTCCTCCTGTCCCCCTGGTACTGGGCCTCATCCTTACTCATGTCCTCCTGTTATCGGGCCATAACCTTCCTCCTGTCCCCCTGGTACTGGGCCTCATCCTTACTCATGTCCTCCTGTTATCGGGCCATAACCTTCCTCCTGTCCCCCTGGTACTGGGCCTCATCCTTACTCATGTCCTCCTGTTATCGGGCCATAACCTTCCTCCTGTCCCCCTGGTACTGGGCCTCATCCTTACTCATGTCCTTCTGTTATCGGGCCATAACCTTCCTTCGGTCCGCCTGGTACTGAGCCAAAGCCTTCCTCCTTTCCCCCCAGTACTGGGCCATAGACTTTCTCCTGTCCCTCTAGTTCCAGGTCACAGCCTTCCTCCTGCCCCCCGGTCCTGGGCCAAAGCCTTCTTCTGGTTTCCCTGGTCCTGGTCCACAGCCTTCCTCCTGTCCCTCTGGTACTGGGTCACAGCCTTCCTCTTGTCCCTCTGGTCCTGGGCCACAACCTTTCTACTGTCCCCCTGGTACTGGGTCACAGACTTCCTCTTGTCCCTCTGGTCCTGGGCCACAGCCTTCCTACTGTCTCCCTGGTACCGGGCCACAGCCTTCCTACTGTCTCCCTGGTACCGGGCCACATCCTTCCTACTGTCTCCCTGGTACCGGGCCACAGCCTTCCTCCTGTAATGGGGGTCAGCAACAGGTTATTCATGATCTATCCATTAATTACAGTCATGTTGGAGCATGGAAGGTTTTAAAAGAATTTCAATCGTTTTTATTTATTTTTAACAATAAAGAAAAGAATATCTTTAACCACTTCAGCCCCAAACCATTTGGCTGGCCAAAGACCAGAGCACTTTTTGCAATTCGGCACTGCGTTGCTTTAACTGACAATTGCACGGTCGTGCGACGTGGCTTCCAAACAAAATTGATGTCCTTTTTTTCCCACAAATAGAGCTTTCTTTTGGTGGTATTCTGTCCCCCTGGTACTGGCCCACAGCCTTCCTCCTGCCCCCCTCGTACCGGGCCACAGCCTTCCTCTTGTCCTCCTGTTATCGGGCCACAGCCTTCCTCCTGTCTCCCTGGTAACAGGCCACAGCCTTCCTCCTGTTATCGGGCCACAGCCTTCCTCATGTCTCTATGGTAACAGGCCACAGCCTTCCTCTTGTCCTCCTGTTATCAGGCCACAGCCTTCCTCCTGTCTCCCTGGTAACAGGCCACAGCTTTTCTCAGCCCCTGGAGTGGGGATGGAGATGCAGGGGTCCTTCAGGCAAGCTCTGGCTGCCCTGGGTACCTGACAGTCCCAACAATGTGATGGACACCAGGCGCCTTTGGGTTTTGCCCTCAATTTGGAGGCCATCTATTATAGTAGTGCACGATCAGCCATGTTCTAAGATGAGGCCAATCAAAAAAGAGTGCTAGAAACACACCAACATACAATAGGCCTGGCAGAGAGGTTGAGCAGGACTGCACCCACCCAACCATCCGGGCAAGTGATAACTATAATGAAAACTATAAAAAACTATAACAAATATAGAAGCCACAATGGCTCCAACCAAAAGCCGTACACATATACCATAAGGTCATCAAATAATATATTGAAATCAGCATCATATCTTTTAAGATATCTTGTCACATATACAACGAAAAAAGTGAAAGGAAAGAAAATAAGAGAAGATGGTAAGATAGTAAGGGTACGCCCATCCAGGAATCCACCAGGCCATCAATCCAGTGCCAACCTTAAGAGTCCGTTACCTGCAAGTAAGAGAGTCAGGGGGGTCCATACCCTTTCAAGCAAAGATTGTTTATTCCGTAAAACACTAAAAAAAATTCAAGTTAACTTTATTAAAGCTGAGCCCATCACTGGGCTTTTCCAAGCAGTAACAATAGCGATTTTAGCCGCCAGAGACATATAATAGATCAGTGGCAGCTGGTGCTCAAAATTTGGGGGGGCACAAACTTAAAAAAAAACATCAATTGCAGCCACTGTGCCCATCAAACGCTGCCACTGTGCCCATCAATTGTCGCCGCTGTGCCATCAAACGCAGCCACTGTGCCATCAATTGCTGCCAGTTTTCCCCATCAAATGCCGCCAGTTTGCCCCATCAATTGCCGCCAGTTTGCCCCATCAATTGCCGCCAGTTTGCCCCATCAATTGCCGCCAGTTTGCCCCATCAATTGCCGCCAGTTTGCCCCATGAATTGCCGCCAGTTTGCCCCATGAATTGCGGCCAGTTTGCCGCATCAAATGCCGCCAGTTTGCCCCATGAATTGCCGCCAGTTTGCCCCATCAATTGCCGCCAGTTTGCCCCATCAAATGCAGCCAGTTTGGACCCCCGCCCGGCACTTACCTTCCTCGGGTCAGCGCCGTCCTCCACGCCCCCTCCGAATTCTCGATGTCTTCTCCCATCCTCTTCATGTCAAAGATGCTATGATTGGACGCCTAGCGCCTGTCGCTTCAGCCAATCAGGTGACCGGTAACCAGACCCGGTGCACCTGATTGGCTGGACACCTGAATAGTGGGCGGCAGCGGTGACAATAGATAGATTCATGCAATACATGAATCTATCTATTGAAGATTACCGGGTACAGGATGGGTGCCGGCTATGGATGCACCGCCACTGTAATAGATTAAAGTATGTGTGGATCTCAGGATATTTTCCACGGGTTCGTTGAGCAGTGTGATCTCTTCTCTTTCATTTTGATGGAACAGCCCTATAGTGTCTCACATTGTTATGGATTTAAAGTATGTCTGTAGCCCAGACTTTTTGTAGAGAGGGGAAGGTCAGCAATGGGGGGTCAGCAACAGGTTATTCATGATCTATCCATTAATTACAGTCATGTTGGAGCATGGAAGGTTTTAAAAGAATTTCTGTTTCAGTCATTTTTTATTGATTTTTTAACAATAAAGAAAATAATATCTTTTAGTACAAACTAATAAACCATGAACAATGTCATTGTACACCTCTAACATGTTCTGGGATACTGGTAATAGAATTAGAGCAGAAATACGATATATGAGGATGTTTTTCCGTCAGAGAGGTGTGAATCATAATACCATACAATAGGCAGCATTGTTGCCAAATCAAAAGAAAGAAGAAAAGGAAGGGAGAGGGAGGAGGAGAAAAAAGCTCCTCACTGATCACATGCCCTATGTCCATTAGACATCTGGTATTTGAAAACAATGACAACGACCGTAACATACAGCCAGAGCTACAATCTAATGGTTTAGATCAGGGGTCTCCAAACTTTCTAAACAAAGAGCCATTTTATTGTTCTTCAGACTTGATGAGGGCCGGACTAGGGCCATTGGGAGTAGAAAATGTCCAGTGGGAGTAAACAATACTATATCTTTGGTGTCAGTGGTGCTGGCGTCATCTCTATTCCAGGGGACACCTTACGGATGCTTGTGTATTTTGGGCTTTAAGGACTTTGCTTTATTACCATTGCCTGCAACCTCCTCCTTTCCATGGATTGGGGACCCTTAGGCTGGTTTTCGGTCTGGTAGATTTACCCATCTGCCCACTACTGTCCAGCCCACCTTACCTAGCACACAAACCACCGTTGGTCATACCCCTGGATCTGATATTTGTTGCTTACCAGCAATTGACTCCTCCCACCATCTTTGACTCAGACATGACGATGGACGCACAAATAGGATCAGTTGTTAGCGGATCTCACTATCTTCTCCGCTGGCTGCGTAGACTCATCCCCTTCATCCCGGAAAAAGACACAGCAGTAGTAGTGGGATCAATTCCAGACTCGACTACGCAAATTCCCTCTACCTAGGACTACCGAAATACAAGATGACTCGTCTACAAGTCGTCCGGAACACTGCAGCCAGACTGGTAACAGGTAAAAAAAACATGGGAACCAATCTTCTCCTGTCTTGAGGACCCTCCACTGGCTAGCCGTAAAGGATCGGGTGACATTCAAGACCCTCTGCCTCACCCACAAATGCACGCAAGGAAACGCGACGCAATACTTATGCGAGAAAATAAAACACTAAACCCCAAATCGGGCCCTACGATCAACTAATCAGAACCTCCTCCACATCCCCAAGTCCCACTACAAATCTAAAGGAAAACGAAGATTCGCAGTCCAAAGACCACGGCTATGGAATGCTCTACCTACAGACATTCGGATGGAAGTGAACCGTCTGGCCTTCAGAAAAAAACTTAAGACCCATCTATTCTGAAGTGTGGCTGGACAACGACATTGGATACAGCGCCTTGAGGCGATTTAGTTTGCATTTGTAGCGCTATACAAGTTACTCACTCACAGCAGGTGAGCGAGTAGTCAGGTCAAAGCAGAGGTCTAGGCAAACAGCATGCAAGAGAGTAGTCAGATAAATCTGGGTTGACAACAAACAGGCAACTGGCAGGCAAATATTGTAGCCCTTTAACTCTCAGCTAGGTGGCAATAAGACCTAGCTCTAGCCAATTCAAAGGCAGGACCTTAAATAAATTTCTGGTCAGAGGACAAGCCCAGTGTTACTGGAAACTTTGGACGTACTGGCAGGGATTCTGAGACTACCATTGGGAGTCCTGGTGGGAATTCTGACAGTACCATTGGATGTCATGTCAGAGATTCTGAGAATACTATTGGGAGTCCTAGCAGAGATTTTTGGAGTGCCATTGAATTTTCTGGCAGGGGTTCTGAGTGTGCCATTTGGAGCCCTGGTGGGGATTCTAAAAGTTTAATTGGATGTCCTGGCAGGGATTCTGAGAGTACCATTGAAAGTCCTGGCAGAGATTCTGAGACTATGACACATTGGAAATCTAAGGATCCCCCGACCACCCGACCATAAAGGAATGGATTGCTAACATTGGCGCAGTTCTAAGAATGGAGAAACGTATATATCAGCACATGGGAAGTACACCCAAATTTGAGAGAATATGGGCACCGTGGCTAGATGTACCGGGACTTGCCCTGGTGGATCTGGTAGCGGACAGACTATTGGGAATGTGCAAAAACTTGGAAAGTAGAGGGCGCTCAATTACAGGGTAAAGCTACCCTATACCAACCTATAATTGTGATGGTGTCAAAATTACTAAATAATTAATAAACCACTCTAAACATATCTATAACATGCAGAATCATGCCAGTGATGCACTATACAACGTTTTGCTTGTGATACAAAAAGTGTCTAGTATTATATAAGTCCCAATATTATATAGATGACAGATCTTCTTCAATAACTTGTGAAAAAATCTGGCTTAAGGTGATATTTGTGCTCCTTCACCATACATGTTCACCCGAAGTGCTCAAATATTATATTGCGCTTACCACAAATATTTGATCTCTTTACTGAAAAAGACAGTCAAATATATCGTAGACAGGATTGTGCCTGCTCACATACTGGATTGACTGGATCTATTTATAATGCCTCACTCCTGGAGATCAGGAAAGGAAAAAAATGAAAAATGGCCATAGCATAATATTGTTTTTGTTAAAAAAATATATAAAAAAGACAAGCCAAATGGCCTCTTACGTTAAAATGTGCTTCCCGTCACTGGGGCTGCAGATATGACAAGTGTTTGTCCTGGGGATCCCGCTCGCTGTCACTCCCGTATTGCGTGTGTACTGCCCAGCTCTGTCGGCTCGACAGGGGCCGGAGATAGCGTGAATAGACACGTGACCAGGTCCGCTGCCGACGTACGTTTCGTAAGTATTACGTCATCAGGGGGCGTCTATTGGGAATCAATGTTGGCTGAGCTAGGGCCTATGAGAAACAATGTAAACATGCTGAAGATGCTATGATGTTGTATATTGCTGTGGTTGAGATGCATGATACTAAACTGTATTGCAATAATGACAATGTTTGTATACCAATTCTGCAAAATAAATACCTTTTGTTGGATTAAAAAAATAAATAAAAATTCTGAGATTACCATTGGATGTCCTGGCAGGGATTCTGTGAGTACTGTTGGAAGTCCTGGCAAAGATTTTAAGAGTACCATTGGATGATTAAGCAGGGATTCTGAAAGTACCGTTGGGTGTCCTGGCATGGATTCTGAGAGTGCCATTGGAAGTCCTGGCAGAGATTCTGAGACTACTATTGGATGTCCTGGTAGGGATTCTGAGAGTACCATTGGATGTCCTGGCATGGATTCTGAGACTACCTTTTCATTAGAATTTCTGGCAGAGATTCTGAGACTATCATCGGGTGTCCTGGTAGAGATTCTGAGACTACCATTGGTGTCCTGGCAGGGATTCTGTGAATACCATTGGAAGTCCTGGCAGAGATTCTGAGACTACTATTGGATGTCCTGGTAGGGATTCTGAGAGTACCATTGGATGTCCTGGCATGGATTCTGAGAGTACCATTGGATGTCCTGGCATAGATTCTGAGAGTACCGTTGGGTGTCCTGGTAGGGATTCTTAGAATACCAATGGATGTCCTGGCATGGATTCTGAGAGTACCATTGGAAGTCCTGGCAGAGATTCTGAGACTACCATTGGATGTCCTGGCAGGGATTCTGAGAGTACCATTGGATGTCCTGGCAGGGATTCTGAGAGTACCATTGGATGTCCTGGCATGGATTCTGAGAGTACCATTGGATGTCCTGGCATAGATTCTGAGAGTACCATTGGGTGTCCTGGTAGGGATTCTTAGAATACCAATGGATGTCCTGGCATGGATTCTGAGAGTACCATTGGAAGTCCTGGCAGAGATTCTGAGACTACCATTGGATGTCCTGGCAGGGATTCTGAGACTACCATTGGATGCAGGGCCGTTTGAAGGAATTAGGGGGCCCCAAGCAAAATGGATATGGAGGAACCCCCCCCCCCCGCACGCACAGCGCAGAACCACAGCAAGCAGAAAACCAACAGCCGGGTGGATGGAAGGGGTGATGGTGGGGCAAGATGAATCACTAGTGCCCCAGCATAGCATGACATATAAAAGAGGGCTGCATATGGTGTAGATCAGGGATAAGCAATTAGCGGACCTCCAGATGTTGCCAAACTACAAGTCCCATGAGGCATAGCGAGACTCTGACAGCATCAAGCATGACACCCAGAGGCAGAGGCATGATGGGACTTGTAGTTTGGCAACAGCTGGAGGTCCGCTAATTGCTTATCCCCGGTGTAGATCAACCAATGATTTTTATTTATAAAAATATCTTACTAATCAGTGTAAATATAGCCAATAAAAGTGATCACAAAATGGTAAAATATAAATAAAAGCAATGTGGGAAGCATAAAGATGCCAGCATGACCTACCTGACCCCTACACTGACCAACCTGATCCCTACACTGACCACTACACTGACCTACCTGATCCCTACACTGACCTACCTGATCCCTACACTAACCTACCTGATCCCTACACTAACCTTCTAGTGAAATGATTAAGGCTGGGTATACACTGGTGTGATGTGAGAAAGCCTGCGAATCCTGTGCGGGTTCCCGAATCGCACCAGACAGTTCACACTGACATCTGCGAACCGCTGCGAGTGTCAATAGAAAGCCAATGACACCCCCCCGATTGGTTCTCAGATTGCTGTGTAAACTGTAAAATGGTGCAGGAATCGGATTGCATGGGTGTTTACACCCAGAAGTGTCACACCCATGAGATCTGATTTCAGTGAGGACCAAAAAAAGAGTCCTGCACCATTCTGGTGTAAATGCGATTTCAGGCATACAGTTTGAATGGCTGAATTTGCATCGCACAGACATTGCATATGATGTGCACAGCAATGCGGTGCAAATCACATGCGATGTCTGTGATCGCACATGTGTGAGCCCAGCGAGGAGGTTATTATAGGTGAGGGAATAGGACTGATCTGGAGTTATGAATACAATTGGACTATTGCTCAGATTCCTATAATGACAGATTTAAGCTATGGGTGATAGGACACATTAACCAGATCAGTCAGTGAAGGGTTACATAGTGGTGTCTGGGCTGTGTGATACATGGATGTATAGAGGGGGGTGGGGGTGTGTAAGGGGTGATGATAGTGTAGAGGGGAGTAGAAGTTACATTAGATAGGGGGATGGGAGATTTGTATCAGAACTGAGGAAGAATGAAACTAGAAGAGAGTGAGAAGCCATGCTGGATAAGATAGACTGAGTCAGGAGGATAGTAGAAAACACAGGCTTGTTGGGACAGTGAGTTGGAGGAATGATATCCACTGTGATGTGAGACAGAAGGAGAGCACAGGGGTGACTGCATGGAGACATATTCTGGGCACTATCACTGGGACAAAGAGGGGAGAATGTGAGCAGGACCAGTATCTAGAAGGGGGAGGAGTAACAAACTTACAAGGTAAATAGAAGATCATGCAGGAAGGAGAGCTGACATCACAGCACTAAGCTGAGTGCAGGGAGAGAATACCAGGAGGCTGGGGATCGGCTGCCATTGTAGCATAAAGGCAGAGGGAGAGAGACACTGGTCAGCTGCTGGGCACCTTCACTTCCTGTACTTCCCGCTCACTATGCTCTGCTCTGGGTTGTCTAATAAAGGGGCGGAGCTCCGGATATTGGCCCCGCCCATCCCGACATCAACCTGACAGATCCACTCAATTTCCCTGCAGCCATAGACTACAGAAGTCAGCATGCGTGTTCTTTTTATTCTGGACAATGTACGTGGGCACCCTAGTTGGGGGCCCCCTTCCAGCTGGGGGCCCCAGGCAATTTCTTGCATTGCCTCTCCTGTTCCGACGGGCCTGATTGGATGTCCTGGCAGGGATTCTGAGACTACCATTGGATGTCCTGGCAGGAATTCTGAGACTACCATTGGTGTTCTGGCAGGGATTCAGAGAATACCAATGGATGTCCTGGCATGGATTCTGAGAGTACCTTTGGAAGTCCTGGCAGAGATTCTGAGACTACTATTGGATGTCCTGGTAGGGATTCTGAGTCTACCATTGGTGTAGGGGCATGGATTCTGAGTCTACCATTGGATGTCCTGGCAGGGATTTTGAGAATACCATCGGATGTCCTAAAAAGGTATTCTGAGTCTACCATTGGATGTCCTGGCAGGGATTCTGTGACTACCATTCGATGTCCTGGCAGGGATTCCTAGAGTAGGGTAACAGCATTACTTCCCCTTTTGAGGATTTTTAGATAGAACAATGAAAGTCGAGATCCCCTTTAAACAAATGGCAATGTGCATGATATTTTTAACAGTATAATTTCATTACACCGCCAGCCGTTCCAAGATGAAAAAATAAAATAAAAAAAGCAAGCAGTAAGTGTGCACACAGAATCGTGCCTATGATTGGATTGAAATTAAGGACTTTTATCATGAAGAGTTATGTAAAGAAATAAAATTGCCACAATGTGAACATTAAGATGAGAATACCATAAAATGATAGAAAGCTCCGAGACCTAAGAGGATCAGCAGGCAACAAATGGAAAAAATGTGAACAGAGGAAAAAAATAACAGCAATAAAATATAAGGAAATAATTGGTGTAAGCAGCAGCTGTAAACGGTTAATTTGCAGCATGGAGCAACATGTCTTCTATGCAAATGAGCTCTGCGTGATGTTTAAAGGAAATGTAATACGTGAAAAATGGGAGTTCAGCCTTTCAATGGAGGTCATTGCTAAGTGTGGTCAGACAGATATTTAAATTAGCAAGTAGTTGTTACCCTTAGCTTGAAATCACATTTTCTAGCTGACCCTTCGTTTTCATCAGAGATGCCAGAAAAGGTAAAAGTCGCCGGGCCCTTGGACAGTCTTTCTTTTGCCCGACATGCATATTCACAGCGTTGTCTTGAGGTCTCTCCGTGCCACCTATAAGGCAGGAATGGAGAACGCTTGTCTATTCATCTTTGCTTCATTAGCAGGAATTCTTAACTTAAAATATTCCTTTTCTTGGTCTGCTGATACCAACATTTGTGTTCTATACACAGTAAGTTTGTTGTGATAATTGCTATGAACATGTTCAAATTTTGCACCAAATCCTCAATTTAGGACCACCCTTATCTGTTTAGCGCAACCTTTCTTAACTAGGGTTCCATGAAACCCTAGAGTTCCTCTAGAGTATGTGTGCCAAACACCAGGCCCATGGGCCGAATTGCATGTGGCCCTTGCACCTTTCTTGCAGATGCGGCAGCCCCCTCGTCTCCGCCCCCACCTTCTCTCTCATTAGTCGGCAGCAGAGAGAAGGACAGAACTCCTCTACCAGTGTCATGGATATGCAGTACTGTCTGGCAGCTTACCTTTCTCTCCGTGTGTTCATTAGAGGCCAAACTCTCTTATCTGGGTGCTTTTATCATCTCTCCTCCCTGTATGGCTCCACCCCAGGCCATATCAGGAACTCTATATTAACCAGTGCACTGCAGATCTGCCTTGCTGATCAACGTTGTTTGTTAGCATTGTGTTCCTGCTTGCCATGTGCTACGTTTATCTCTGTGTACCGATCTTGGCTTAATTGTCCCGGACTACTCCTGTTTGCCTGTGACCCTGACCCTTGGCCTGTCCCTTGTTTATCCTTGTCTGCTTGTCGCCCCAACCATTGGCTTAACCCTTCACTATCTCTTGTGTCCTGAGTGGCTGCTTCCCCTCTCTCCCTACGGAGCGTGACCTAGGGGACTCTGAGGGCCGCGACCTGGTTTCAGTTGCAGCTAAGGCCATCCTCACCACTAGAGGCTCTGGTGAATACCAGCTAGATCTTAGACTCCGCGCCCTGGGAAATCTTGGGCTCAAGCTTCCTGTGGGATCCCGGTTGTGCTCCAGTGGACCTGTCCTCCATATCCACTCTGTGGTCCATCCGAAGCAGTCTGCCATAGGGTTCACTACCTTGTGGTGCACTCCTGACTCCAACGGGGTGCATTTGTCATCTGACCACAGGTGACCTGACAACTAGATCCTGCACTTTCCCATGCAACCATAGAGAGGCTCGTCTCTGCCCTCCCGTATCAGCAGTTGGCAGCAGTGAGCCACATAACTCCTTCTACAGATCCTGTGCCTTTCTGTGCACCCCCTTGTTTCAACCTCCCCTGGTCTCAGAATTCAGCAGACTCCGGCAGCTGACTCCAGCCCTCCTCTGGTCCTCCTCCAGACCACAGACCCTGCGATTTTCTGTTCCCCAGCTCTGCCCCCAGCTTCTTCCCAGCAGCAGCAGAAGGTGGGGGTTGCACTGTAATGTTTCAATGATATATTGACAGGTTACCTGTGGCCAGGTGACAGATGCACCCCGTTGGAGTCAGGAGTGCACCACAAGGTAGTGAACCCTATGGCAGACTGCTGTGGATGGAACACAGAGTGGATATGGAAGGCAGGTCCACTGGAGCACAACAGGGATCCCAGAAGAAGCTTGAGCCCAAGATTCCCCAGGGCGCAGAGTCTAAGATTCAGCAGGTACTCACCAGAGCCTCTAGTGGTGAGGATGGCCTTAGCTGCAACTGAATCCAGGTCGCGGCCCCCAGAGTCCCCCAGCTCACTCTCCGTAGGGCATAGAGGAGAGAGGGGAAGCAGCCACTCAGGATACAAGTGATAGTGAGGGGTAAGCCAAGGTCAGGGCGACAAGCAGACTAGGATAAACAAAGGACAGGCCAAAGGTCAGGGTCACAAGCAAAGAGGAATAGTCGGGGACAAGCCAAGATCGGTACACAGAGATAAACGTAGCACACGGCAAGCAGGAACACAGTGCTTAACAAACAACGTTGATCAGCAAGGCAGACCTGCAGTGCACTGGTTAATATAGAGTTCCTGATATGGCCTGGGGTTGGAGCCATACAGGGAGAAGAGACGATACAGGTGAGAGTGTCCGGCCTCTAAGGTGAACACATGGTGAGGAAGGTAAGCTGCCAGACATTACTGCATATCCATGACATATATGTGTAAGGGTGGGTGGGGAGCTCTGGGCATCTAGTCATACAGATACAAGCTTCTTGAGGGCAACCATAATGCAGATGCGGCCCACAATGAAATTGAGTTTGACACCCCTGCAACATTGAGGCTTCAAGGGGTTCCTTGAGCTGTGTCTGATTGACCTCCCATTTGATAGTAGAAAGTTCAGGCCGGCAACTCGTCAGCTTCTCCATAGAAAATATTTATTAAAGCATTACAGCAGTAACATCATTCAAAAAATAAGTTGTTTTGGAAAAAAATTGGAAATTAAAATTAAACATTTAAATTACAAATTAAAATTAAAAATAAAATGACTTGTGTCCTTGGGTCTTTGCTTCTCTCTACTGCTTGTCTTCTTCTAGTTCTCTTGTTGACTTCTGCACTGGTAGCAAAGGTTCACTTGCAAATCTTAATTCCCAGATTCTCCGGGGTGTCTGCATTTAATTGAGCGTGCGCAGAACAAGAAAATCTCTATTAATGATGATATAGACTTTCGATTAGTATCCTCTTGTTATCTATTTTTTCTTCCCCCCCCCCCAGGCATAATGTTTTATGTGTTTATCTGCTGCTTGTTTTCTTTTTTCCTCCATTTATAGAAGTGATAACGAGGCTTTGATAATGTTGTTTTTATTTCCTGTGATTTTTTTTGTTTATTTCTTTTTCTTCCCCTTCTATGTAAGATCTGATATTATCATAGGGAAGTCTTTCTAGTCATGGCCGAGGAATTTTTCTAAAAAACAGTAATTCGGATTTAATGGTGTGAAAATGTATTTCAATATTTGCAAGCGTGCTTCTTATAAAAGACATATTGATCATTGATTTCCCATTATGGAGGTAGGAATTGCCCGTTCCACTTGATGGGAGGGCCGTACAAGCGACTTTTAATGGGATGTCTCCTTCGCACGTCGGCTTCAAATTAAAAAAAGGCATTAATTTCTTGTGATAATAAAATATGTCGGTTATATGAGGTGAATGCGTTCCTTCTCTGAAGTCTAGTCTAGGGAGTGCATTATAAAACAATATGGATTGTAAAGGATCAATTCACAAGCTAATATTTTGTGTATGGAGAGATGCATGGGGTGAATCGCCTGCTGGCTTTTTTTTTTTTTTTTTAAATCAGAAAGGTTTTTATTGATACAGAAATAAATTTAGACATACAGTACAACTCTCCAGTGCACAAACATACGTTGACTCCTTCAAGGCATATATCATACATGAGTACAAACATGTTCCCTACTCCACCCACCAAGATCATTCTCCCCCTCTCACATATATACATGTCCTCCTACTTTGATACCAGCAATGCATCGGACAAGCCCTCATGATCCCACAATGGCACCCGCTTACAAACATCTCAGAAGCCTGGTCATAACCAGCTCTCTGGGGCTCAAACCCGGGGTATCCAGCCACATCCCCCATATCCTCTCAAACCTGCCGGGACACCCTCTATGTTGATAAATGTGTTTTTCCATCACTAGAGCCCTTCCCACGTGTGTAATCCACGAGGAAAGGGTTGGCTGAGAGGCAGACTTCCATCCCATAAGTATTAGTTTCCTAGCTTGAAACAGTGACCGAGATACAGCCACCCTGGTCTTTTCCTCGGGGACCACATCCTCCAGCACCCCCAATATGCAACACACAGGATCTACCGGAACCTTAGTCTGAAAAGCTGAATTAATTGTCTCCACCACCCCGCTCCAGTATCTGTGCAGCTTCGGGCAGCACCACAGGAGATGTATCAGGTCCCCCTCATGCTGCTGGCATCGGCAGCACTGCGGGTCCACCCGCCTACCCATCCTGTGCAGTCTCACCGGTGTATAGTGTACCCTCAATAGTATGTATAGTTGTGAGACTTTTTGTGCAACATTTAGGGAGCATGTAGTTAAGGATTGAAGCGCCTCCTCCCACTGGTCACCTGTAACCTGGCCGAGATCCCGCTGCCAAGCAGAAAAAGCCCCACATGGGAATGCGTCCAGGTGTTCGGTTAGTAGCATCTGATAGCACTGGGAAATTATTCCCTTGGTCTCAGAGGCAAGTGGAAGACCGGAGTGGGAGACATTGTCCACTCCACTGCATTCCCCTGTGCCGCCACTGCATGTTTTAGCTGGATATAGGAGAACCACATAGAGGCCGGTAGATCAAATCTGGCCTGCAGCTGAGGAAATGTCAGCAGCCTGCCATTAAGAAATATCTGAGATAACAAACGTATCCCATGTGTTTTCCAGCGCCTGCTGGCTTTTAAAGTAAACCGGAAACAAATCCGGGATGCAACACTGATCCACTAAATTACCAAATACTGGACAGTGAAAGAAGAAGCAGCTGACTGCTGAGGTCAACTCTCTGTCACTTTGTTCTCTCCTCCCATCAGCATGCACCACAGCACAACTGATTGGCTCCTTTTCTGTACTTCCTTTCTCCCTTCTGAAAGTGATCCAGCGGCTAATGAGCCACTTGGAATTCTTTCATGAGAAAAAATACCAGGGTTATGACTCCAGACATAACACCGGTTAAGCACTTGCGTATATATGCCTATTGCGGCCAGCAAGTGGTTAAATGAACCACTTTAGTATCACACTAAAGCCAAAAGATGGCTACAGCTTGGCTCTCTAGTTCATCCATGGATGTCCTCCCAAAAACCCTGTCCCTGAGGCATGCTTCAGGCACGCTCTGTGACTGCTGTGTCCTTTGCCCAAGGCTTATCAGAGATCGTGGTAAAGGGCCGATCACATCGCGGCGATACCTCACATGTGTAGTTTGAACACCGCTTTCACATATGCGTTCGCTTCTGCGCGTGAGCTCGGCTGGACGGGGCGCGTTCCTGGCTCCTAACTTTTTTAGCTGGCTCCTAGATTCCAAGCAAATTTGTCAAGCCCTGAGTCCTACTGTATTTCATGTTTGCTGGCCCTGACCGAGATGCATGGAGATTGAAGGGCATCCTTTATTATTCAACCGCTTGTGTGACCTTTGTAATGAGGGTCCACCAAGGAGTGCCGATGATGGTTTCCTCCTCTTTCACCTTTTGTTAACCACCTTTGATGTGAAGTGTGTTGAACATCGTCTTTGGATTCACTTCCTATGGACTCCTCCATAGTGCTGCTCCATTTTTATATATTTTTTTTTCTTTATTGTTTTTTCTTCAGCATTGTGCTGATACAAGCGCAGTAGTCATTTATACTTTTAGGTAGATTCACGTAGGGGCGCCTAAAATTAAGGTCGGCGTAGCCTAGCCTGTTTAGGCTACACCGCCGTAAATTAACTAGGCTAGTAGTGATTCACAATCTACTTACCTGCTAATTTACGGCGGTGTAGCCTCAAACGAGCGGGCGTAAGGGCGCCTAATTTAAATTGGTTGGAGGGGGGCGTGTTGTATGGAAATGAGGCTTGACCTCAAGTTTTTTGAAGTTTTTTGACACTGCACATGCGCTGGGCGACTACATTTTCCAGTGCGCATTGCGGCTAAGTACGCCGTACGGGCCTATTGATTTCGACGTGGACGTAAACGACGTAAATCCTGGTTCGCGGACGACTTACGCAAACGACGTTAACATTTCAAATTTTGCGGCGGGAAGGGCAGCCATACTTAACATTGGCTAGGCCACTAGAGCATAGCTCTAACTGTAGGCGGCCTATCCCTTACGGAAACAACGTAATTTGACGGCGTAGGCCTGGCGTACATTCGTAAATCGGCGTATCACCTCATTTACATAATCTACGCCGGCCACAATAGAAGCGCCATCTAGCGGCCATCAGAAACATTGCAAGCTAAGATAGAACGGCGCAAGCCGGCCTATCTTAGCTTTGTTTAAGCATATCTCTGTTTAAACAAACGCCGGCGTAGATTCAGAGTTAGGTCGGCTTATCTACTGATAAGCCGGCCTAACTCTTTGTGAATCTACCTATTTATTCCTAACTTGGTGGCTGCAGTTTATTTCGGCCATTGTGTACTTTTTAAAAAAACTTTGGGAATTAATCAGAAAGCACCTGCCAGAGTTAGTAATTACTAATTGATTGCAAAACGTAAAGGGTGAGCCTCATCAGTCTCAGTAATTTAAGTACATTTAACTGACTAATGTGTGCTAACGTCAACGTGGGGCATTACCGGGACAGTGATGAAGTCCAGGCACTAAAATCAATAGATTTGCCTTCCGGGTATGTAGAATACGGAATGCCAAATGTTGTTCTCAAGACGTGTCGCTAATTCAGAAAAGCAGGACCACATTTACACCTTGCTGAGCTTAAACATAAATAATGGTGTTTATCTTTTATCCAATTACCAAGCGGGACATCCTCAGCACATTCAGTAATTTGCTACAAATTGCCCGTGATGAATGAGGCCCAAGTGGTGAGCTGGTGGTGGCAGTTTTTTTTTTTTTCTTCTGTTGAACGTAATTCAGTTTTTGAGCTCTCTGTGACTATTTTATAGCAAATTTCGACTGCTGAAGGTTTTAAATGACTTTAAGTGAGTCCCAAACCAAATAATAACAGACAACTCTGGGCACAAATACAGAATTTTCAGAATTCAGCCATTTTGTAAACTGAAAGGCTACTTACAGGTAAATACACTATGGCCCGGATTCAGGTACATCGGTATATCTTTGTGCCGGCGTAGCGCATCTCATATGCACTACGCCAACGTAACATTGAGAGGTAAGCTGAGTATTCACAAAGCACTCGCTCCCATATTTACGCCAGCGTAACGTAAATGGGCCGGCGTAAGCCTGCCTAATTCAAAGTAGGCAGGTAGTGGGCGTGATGTATTGAAATTAACCGTGACCCCATGTAAATGAATGGCCGATCGAACGGTGCATGCTCAGAATCACGTCGCATATACTCCCTAAGATACGACGGCTCAATGCGTACGACGTGAACGTAACTTACGCCCAGCCCCATTCATGTACGACTTACGTAAACGACGTAAAATACGACGCTGTTCCCGCGCCCATACCTTAACATGACTTACCCCTGCTTTATGAGGGGTAAACTTACGCTGGACGTACGCCTTACATAAACGGCGTAGCTTACTGCGACGGCCGCAAGTACGTTCGTGAATCGGCGTATCTAGGTCATTTACATATTCGACGCAGAAATCAACGGAAGCGCCCCTAGCGGCCAGTGTAAATATGCACCCAAGATACGACGGCGTAGGAGACTTACGTCGGTCGTAGGAAGCCAAAATTCAGGCGTATATTGTACTGTGAATACGGCGCATAGATACGACGGCGAATCCTAGAACTTACTCGGTGTATCAACAGATACGTCAGCGTAAGTTCTCTCTGAATCTGGCCCTATATTACCAAAATTATTGGGACTCCAGCCTTTACACGCACATGAACTTTAGTGGCATCCCAGTCTTAGTCCGTAGGGTTCAATATTGAGTTTCTGCAGAAGGCAAGATCATAAAGACATGGGTGAATGAGTTTGGGGCGGAGGAACATGACTGGCCTACACAAAGTCCTGACTTCAACCTGATAGAACACCTGTGGGATGAATTAGAGCGGAGACTGTGAACTAGGCTTTCTTGTCCAACATCAGTGCCTGACCTCACAAATTCACTTCTGGAAGAACGGTCAAACATTCCCATAAACACCCTCCTAAACCTTGTGGACGGCCTTCCCAGAAGAGTTGTAGCTGCTATAGCTGCAGAGGGTGGGCCAACTCAATATTGAACCCTACAGACTAATGCCACATACAGACGATCGGACTTTCCGACAACAAAACCGTGGATACATTTTCGACGGATGTTGGCTCAAACTTGTCTTGCATACACACGGTCACACAAATGTTGTCGGAAATTCCGAACGTCAAGAACGAGGTGACGTACAATACGTACGACGGCACTAGAAAAGGGAAGATCAATACCAGTCGTGTTAGTAAATGTTTGGTGAGAGACAATTCGTGCTTTTCAGCCTCGCATGCTTTTCAGTCCGTTACAGCGTGACGAATGTGCTATCTCCATTACAAACGCTAGTTTTCCCAGACTGAGCGCTTCCGTCTCATACTTGATTCAGAGCATGCATGGAATTTTGTACATCGGAATTGTCCACACACGATTGGAATTTACGAGAACAGATTTCTTTTCGAAATTCCGACAACAAATGTCCGATGGGGCCTACACACGGTTGGAATTTCCGACCAAAAGCTCCCATCGAACATTTGTTGTCGGAAATTCCGAGCGTGTGTACGCGGCATAAGACTGGGATGCCATGAAAGTTCATGTGTGTGTGTAAAGGCAGGTGTCCCAATACGTTTGGTAATATAGCGTACTTTATGACTATATTCAGAAACGACACGGTCTATTGGGTAACGTCCATGGGTTCTAACCAAGGTAGTGCCAAAAAATTACAATGTGCTTTGATTCAACACCCCCCCCCCCCATTGATTAGTGATAGTCCTTGTCTTGCCTCCTCTGGATCAAGACTGCTTCTCTTTATAAAAGATTGAACTTGACATTCATCTTATTTCAGCCTTGATAACTAAGGTACTAATCGATTAAAGCTGGAGGAAACAATAAAGCCTCGTACACACGATCAGCCCATCTGATAAGAACGGTCTGAAGGACCATTGTCATCGGTTAACCGATGAAGCTGACTGATGGTCCGTCACGCCTACACACCATCGGTTAAATAACTGATCGTGTCAGAACGCGGTGACGTAAAACACGACATGCTGAAAAAAACGAAGTTCAATGCTTCCAAGCATGCGTCGACTTGATTCTGAGCATGCGCGGGTTTTTAACCGATGCTTTTGCATACTAACGATCAGTTTTGACCTATCGGTTAGGCGTCCATCGGTTAAATTTTAAAGCAAGTTCTCATTTTTTTTGACCGGAGGTTAACTAACCTATGGGGCCTTCACACGATCGGTTTGGACTGATGAAAACGGTCCTTCAGACCGTTCTCCTCTGGCGATCCTATCGTGTGTACGAGGCCTTAGGCAAAATTTGGGCAATTTGTAGGAAGGGTGTTGCGTGGTGTGGCGGTAACAACACACACAGTCCAAATACGTTGAAAGAATTTGTATTGAGATTATGCAAAGACAATTCACAACAGACCCATCGAAAAGAAAACTTAAAGTAGAGTTCCACCCAAAAATTGAACTTCTGCTTTTAAGGAAAGGTGACCCCCTGACATACCACATTTGGCATGCCATTTTTTTTGGGGGGGGGGGAGCGGAAACCCTCTTTTTAGAGAGTTTCAGCTCCCACCTCCTCCCTTTGGCACCGCGGCACTGGAGGAAGTTGACCTCTCCCCTCTCCCTCTCGGCAATCATCTGCGACACGTCACAGGTCCCAGATGATTGCTCGGCCAGTCACGGTGCGCAGCGCAGCTTGCACATTCCCGCAGTGCGTGCCCGGCTGTGAAGCCACAGCCAGGTGCCCACAGTGACATTGCCGGCGCCGCGGAGAGGAGGGGGAGACAAGCGAGGCTTCGTTCCCCCACATCGCTAGACCCTGCGACAAGATAAGTGTCCGATTATTAAAAGTCAGCAGCTGCAGTATTTGTAGCTGCTAAATTTTAATATTATTTTTTTTTAGTAGCAACTCCACTTTAACCAGGAATGAAAGGAGGGACAGAATGTGGCCTGGCTGTCCCGTGCCCAAACGGGAAGATGTCCAGAGAAGATGCGAACCCTGTGCTTTTCCCTCCTCATCAGGAACGTTTCCCTGCCGCTTGTTCTGTCCCTACCAAACAGGGTAACTGTCCCTACCCAAACCACTTGCATAATGCACCCCGAGCCTGGGAGTCAGGTACTCAAATAGACTCTGCCTGACCCAAGATGAGCACCAGAGTCAGATGGGGTGGCAGCATCCAATTGGAGCGTTTTTATGTTGCGCTTTACTTCCTCTCCTACTGCAGTGCTGCTGAAGAACAGCGCCACCTGCAGTGGAGAAAGTAGGCTGCACGTATAAATTGTTGATGGCCAGCTATTACATTTCATCTTACGATAAGGGTTGGATGGATACTGTGACCCCCTCCCCCTGTCATGTAGACTTGGAAGTTGAAACCAGATTGGATGCATCCTCTTGGTTTTTCTCTGTTTTTATTTTAGTGTTTATAATAACTTATCCCCAATATGAATAATGCAGGCTCTTCCACTAAGCTGTACTTAGCTGTAACAGAATGTTCTAACACTCTTTATATACAAACTTTTATATGCATATAATTAGGAATAAATAACGGGAGGAAGTTTTAAAACAATGTTAAAGTGCCATTTAGTTGCTGTAGAGTATTACCTAAGGAAATACTAGATAACAATAATGTGACTGGCTTGTCTTTGTAAATTGTCAGCGGGTTTCCAGGGAAAAATTAACGTTGTTTTCATGTTGACTCTCAGGGCTGGAAGATAGAGAGGCGTCAGACTGAGGAATCCGCCGCAAAGTAACACAGTGATGAGAATATCCATAATTCCTCGAATAAATCAATGCTGTTTATTATATCTTTGTATTAAAGAGAAAGGTATTCGTCATAATGAACTATTCTTTTCTAGACAAAGAAACACAATAGACACCTAGGAAAGCATTGTGAATATATAATATACACCACAATGGTTTTCTTCATAAAGAACAATTAATTCTTGCTTTTTCAAACCTTTTCTAAAGAGTGGAATATATTAGAGCATCCTATTTACCCTTTCCCTTCTTCAAAATGGCCGCGTTTGACCTGTTTTTGATACCGCTTTGGATTCTAAAATGGCCGCGGTTCCATTTCCGTTTTTTACCTTTATAAGTCAGTATCATTTAGTCATTCAGTAACCTCTGATGAAGTCACGTGACGTGACGCAACGCGTAAGGTTCCAGACGTGACCGGAAGTGACGTAATACCCTGACCGTCCCACCGGAAGTGCCTGTGTTTGGCGTTTTTATTCGTTTTTCTTGTAAGCAAGTTTTTAGCTTCATTAAACCGTTCGAGTTTTTACATATTTCACGATGAGAGCTTCTATTTCTTTACTCTACTCATGGTAATACTCATGGTTGTCGTGGTGAGCTAACCCTATCGTGCTTGGACCTGGATTGCTTCTATATCCAGTGGACGCCCCAGACTTCATTCCAGTGGCTTGATGAATTCGTCCAGGCGCATTTTCTGCTGTTGGGAGGTAAGCGCTCTGTGAGCTCAATTCCTGTGAAGATCCATCCAGATTGTTGCATTGTCGCCCATGGGCAGGAGCTTTTGAAACAGTTGTTGCACTCACTTTACCTTTTGGACTTGATTTATGATTCACCGCAGAACTTTCTACACTTTCTAGTGTTTGTTTGTGATTTCACATATTTTGATGATTTCACTGTATAGATTGTGATTATATCAGTTTTTACTGTCTTATTGTTCACTTTTAGTGTTTCAATTTGCGCTCATCACTTTATTTTTATACCTTTGTTTTGTTGTTAGCACATATTAGATTTGAGCAGCATTTTGGTTTTTACACCAGTCATTTATTTAGTTCACTGTTGGCTAGCGCTTTAGTTCATTTTTTACTTTATCCTATTTACTGTATTTTTCGCTCCATAAGACGCACCTGACCATAAGACGCACCTTGGTTTTAGAGGAGGAAAATAAGAAAAAAATATTCTGAAACCAAATGGTGTACTAAAATATTTACCAGTGCCCATGAAATGCAGCCTGACTCGTGCCCATTAAATGCAGCCTGACTCGTGCCCATTAAATGCAGCCTGACTTGTGTCCATTAAATGCAGCCTGATTTGTGCCCATTAAATGCAGCCTGACTTGTGTCCATTAAATCCAGCCTGACTTGTGCCCATTAATTGCAGCCTGACTTGTGCCCATTAATTGCAGCCTGACTTGTGCCCATTAATTGCAGCCTGACTTGTGTCCATTAAATGCAGCCTGATTTGTGCCCATTAAATGCAGCCTGACTTGTGCCCATTAAATGCAGCCTGACTTGTGCCCATTAATTGCAGCCTGACTTGTGCCCATTAATTGCAGCCTGACTTGTGCCCATTAAATGCAGCCTGATTTGTGCCCATTAAATGCAGCCTGATTTGTGCCCATTAAATGCAGCCTGACTTGTGCCCATTAAATGCAGCCTGACTTGTGTCCATTAAATCCAGCCTGACTTGCAGCCTTACCTGTGTCCATAAAATGCAGCCTGTTCTGTGTTTATTAAATGCAGCATGTTCTGTGCCTGGCGACTGGCAAGGACGTCATCACAGTCGCCTGTCCATCTGTCACTCAAAAGACAGAGCAGCCCGAGCGGCCGTACTCCATTCGGCCACTGGGGCTGCTCAGTTTTCTTTTTACTGTGAGTGACATGAGATCGCCCAGCGCTCAAGGGAGACGGCCGCCCGGTATAGTGGGATGGTGGCGGCAGCAGCGGCGACAATGGGCGGGGGGTTTTGTTAGTATTCGCTCCATAAGACGCACAGGTATTTCTCCCAATTTTTTAGGGGGAAAAAGTGCGTCTTATGGAGCAAAAAATACAGTATCCAGCCAGATGAGTGGCCTGTTCTATAATCAGCATCATTGTCACCTAGGATGGACCCGAAAACCACGAATCATTGTCATTTCAGAGCAAGGAGTTCAGAGCAATGTTTCTCAACCCTTCTCTGTCATGGCACCCACTTGCCGACTGGTCCATAGACAAAAGACGTCTACGGTTGGAAGTGGAATACCGGGGTTATGGCTGCAGTAATACAGATGAAACTCGAAAAATTTGAATATCGTGCAAAAATTCGATTTTTTTACTAATGCAACTTAAAAGGTGAAACCAATATATGAGAGAGGCTCGTTACATGCAGAGCAAGATAGTTCAAGCCGTGATTTGTCATCATTGTGATGATTATGGCTTACAGCTCATGAAAACCCCAAATCCACAATCTCAGAAAATTCGAATATTACATGCCATCAATAAAACAAGGATTGTACATAGAAGAATATCGGACCTCTGAAAAGTAGAAGCATGCATATGTACTCAGTATTTGGTTTGGGCCCCTTTTGAAGCAATTAATGCGGTGTGGGAGCTATCAGCCTGTGGCACTGCTGAGGTGTTATGGAAGACCAGGATGCTTCAATGGAGGCCTTCAGCTCTTCTGCATTGTTGGATCTCATGTCTCTCATCTTTCTCTTGGCAATGCCCCACAGATTCTCTATGGGGTTCAGGTCAGGCGGGTTTTCTGGCCAATGAAGCACAGTAATCCCACGGTCATTGAACCAGGTTTTGGTGCTTTTGGCAGTGTGGGGAAGGTGCCAAGTCCTGATGGAAAATGAAGTCGGCATCCCCATAGAGCTCGTCTGCGGAAGGAAGCATGAAGTGCTCCAAAATCTCCTGGTAGATGGCTGCGGTGACCCCGGACTTAATGAAGCACAGTGGACCAACACCAGCAGATGACACGGCTCCCCAAACCAACACAGACTGTGGAAACTTCACACTGGACTTCAAGCATCTTGCAGTGTGTGCCTCTCCATTCTTCCTCCATACTCCGGCTCCTTGGTTTCCTCCATTCTTCCTCCATACTCCGCCTCCTTGGTTTCCTCCATTCTTCCTCCATACTCCGCTCCTTGGTTTCCTCCTGTCATGAATATGCATCATGTCTGTTTGCCTACCTGATCTCCATGTGTTCATTAGAGGCAGATCCTGTTCTGGTTTCCCTTCTTATCACTTCCTCTTCCTGTATGGCTCCACCCTAGTCCATCCCAGGAAGCCTATATTAACCTTTGCTCTACAGGTCTGCAGTGCTGTTCAACAGTGTTCCAATGCTCAGTTCCTGTCTGCAGTGTATTGCTAGTTCCTGGTTGCAGAGTGCTACGATCATCTTCCGTGTACCGTTTTGGCTTGTCCCCGACTTCCCTGTCTGCCTGTGCCCCTGACTATTTGCATGTTCCACGGTTATCCTTGTCTGCCTGTTGCCCTGACCTCGGCCTGTCCATCACCACTGTTTGTTCTGCTGGCTGCTTCCCCCTTCTCCCTGCGGAGTGTGACCTGAGGAATCCCGGGAACGCGACCTGGACCCAGTTGCGGCCAAGACCATCCCTACCACCAAGGGCTCTGGTGAATACAAAACTGGGTCTTAGACTCCGCGCCCTGGGTGATCTTGGGTCACGCTTCCTCCCTGCCAGCAGTAGTCGGCTATAGGGTTCACTTCCCTGCGGTGCATCCCTGACCCCTACAGGGTGCACTTGTCACCTGGCCACAGGTGACCTGACACCTCCATTCTTCCTCCATACTCCGGCTCCTTGGTTTCCTCCATTCTTCCTCCATACTCCGCCTCCTTGGTTTCCTCCATTCTTCCTCCATACTCCGTGTCCTTGGTTTCCAAATGAGATGCAAGATTCATCAGAAAAGAGGACTTTGGACCATGGAGCACCAGACCAGGTGTGTTTTTCTTTAGCCCAGGTAAGACTCTTCTGACGTTGTTTGTTGGTCAGGAGGCTTGACAAGAGGAATACGACATTTGAAGCCCATGTCCAGGATCCGTCTGTGTGTGGCAGCTCTTGATTCAATGACTCCAGCCTCGGTCCACTCCTTGTGAAAGCCACCAACAGTTTGAATGGCCTTTCCCTGACAATCCTTTACAGGCTGCGGTCATCCCTGCTGCTTGTGCACCTTTTTCTTCCACACTTTTCCCTTCCACATAACTTTCTATTAATGTGCTTTGATACAGCACTTTGGGAACATCCAACTTCTTTTGCAATTACCTTTTGAGGCTTTCCCTCCTTATGGAGGGATTCAATGATGTTTTTTTGCACACCTGTCAGGTCAGCAGTCTTTCCCATGATTGTGATTCCTACTGAATCAGACTGAGAGACCATTTAAAGCAGGGATATGCAATTAGCAGACCTACAGCTGTTACAAAACTACAAGTCCCATCATGCCTCTGCCTCGGGGTGTCATGCTTGTGGCTGTCAGAGTCTTGCTATGCCTCATGGGACTTCTGCAACAGCTGGTCCGCTAATTGCATATCACTTGATTTAAAGGCTTAGGAACCCTTTTCCGGTGTTATGGCTTAATTACCTGATTAGAGTGGGACACTTTGAGCCTAGAATATTGCACCTTTTCACAATACACTAGAACCAGTGGAACCTCGGATTGGGAGTAACGTGGTTAACCAGCGTTTCGCAATACAAACACTGTATTTAAAAAAATCCTGACTCAGGTGTTGTCTCGCAAAACGAGCAGGATTCAAGCTACAGTGGTGTGTAGTACCGCATTTGGCCTGAGGTGGGGGGCGCCGGAGCCGAGCTCTGGAGGAACCCTAGGGTTCAATGGAACCCCGGTTGAGAATGGCTGCTCTAACTGATAAAAGTGGACTGAGCGTCAAATTTGCAGCTGTATCATTTTTAAAAGAGGTAGGAGGGGTTATCGGGCTTATCTGAATGAAGGTAAAATTCCTTCTGTATGCAGTGCCCCCTAATTCTTACCTGAGCTTCCTCTGATTCAGGGATGTTCACGATAGCCTTGGCTGTATGGGGACTCTCCCTCCTCATTGGCTGAAGTAGCAGCGGAAAGCCCATTGACTCCCACTGTTTTCAATCACAGCCAGTGAGACAATAAGGAGAGCGCAGGGGACGGGGCCGAGCCGCAGCTCCAAGTGTCTTATGGACGCATAGAGCAGCGGCTCGGTAATGAGCATGCAGCGGTGCCCCCAGGGCAAGCGGCTTAGGAGCACCAGCGGGGGGAACCCAAGTGGATCGGAGCTGCCCTGTGCAAAACCAGTGCACAGAGAAGGTAAGTATGCCATATTTGTTATTTAAAAAAACAAAAACAAAGCTTTTAATATCACTTTAAGCTGAACTTTGATGTATCAAATCCGTCACCCTCTCTGGCTGCCCATCACAGATATGAGAATTAAATCTGACCATCTCTACTACAGACTTGCCAGGTTTGGAGTAATGAGGATGGCACTCTCTTCAGTATGACTTTCCCATTCCATCCACGCAGTTTGGGGCTCGTCAGACCTCCCTACTGTATCCGCTTATCAGAAATGGTAGCTGTATTATCCATTACATAATAACGGGAATTCTTAATTAGGGGAAACAGTAGTATTGTGTAGACTGATTGTCAGGACTCGGGTCTGAACCTGTAACCTCTGGGGGTGTATCTTCTTGCTGGGCCACTTGGAATGCTGGACATTGCCTGGACAATTCCTTGAAACTTGTTTCTCTTGAACCTTGAACTCTTTGCTCCTCTCATGAACTTCCTGTTTTAGCCATGCCTTTGCACTTGCTGTTTGGCAGATTATTCTGCTCTCTCCAGCCAATATCTCGTTCTAGTCACTCCTACTGCCATTTGTTTCTTCATTACCACTCGTTACTGACTTTTGGCTTGTTTCTCAACTACGCTTCTGCTTTATCCTAACCTGCAATCACTTGTTACTGACCTTTGGCTTGTTTACTGACTGTGCTTGTGCTTGATCCTAACCTGCAATCACTTGTTATTGACCTTTGGTTTGTTTACTGGCAACACTTCTGCTTGATCCCTACCTGCAATCACTTATTACTGAACTTTGGTTTGTTTACTGGCAACGCTTCTGCTTGATCCCTACCTGCAATCACTTGTTACTGAACTTTGGTTTGTTTACTGACTACGCTTCTGCTTTGATCCCAACCTGCAATCACTTGTTACTAACCTTTGGCTTGTTTACTGACTACGCTTCTGCTTGATCCCTACCTGCTATATCTGCTACTGGTATGGAATGATGAGCTCTACACACTAGACAGGCTGGGAAGGATCTTCTGGGTCATGTGACAGCTGAATATCGATTAGGGAAAAAGTTTTTGACTGGCGTTGGGATTTAATCTCTAAACACAGCACCATAAAACAAGACTAGACTTTACCTCCAGACCGCCCATTTCTTTGTAACGCAGAAATGCATTGGTCCTGTTGCTCTTTGCCAGCCTAATTCTGGCCAGACAGATTTTCTGCAAAAAAAAAGGGAGGACTCCCGAAATTTCCAGAGAGGACCATTATTCTGCTGAGCCTGTCTTGACCCCCCTGAGAAGGGCGGTCACTGGCTAGTTGGTAAGCCTTCACTTTTTCTCTTGGTGGCGGGTCCCATCACGCATTGGATCTTATTTATATGTCCTACATCCCTGGAGGTCTACATGAAGTTATTGGACTTTTTTTTTTCTCTTGAGGAGTTTTTATTTATGAACTCTATTGATTCACTGTTAACTATTTTTTCTGTGTTTTCATACTTTTTTCACTATTAATTGGATTATATGGTTGCATATTGTCCATCATCCAGCGCTACACTTTTGTTGTATATATCTGCTACTGGAAACGGGCTTGCTCACCTCCAGGTGGAGCAATCCTGAGAACCGCGACCTGGCACCTGGAGTGACCCGCTTCTGTACTTATTCAGCTGGTGGGTGGGAGCCTCTCTACTGCTATAGCTACTGGTCCCTGAGCCTTGACCGCAACACTAAGGCCTCGTACACACGACCGAGAATTTCGTCGTAAATGAAACGTCGTTTTCCTCGACGAGTTTCTTGTCGGGCTTGTCGAGAATCTTGTCAAGCTTTCTTTGCATACACACTGTCAAGACAAAATCTCGTCGTTTTCAAACGCAGTGACGTACAAAACGTACAACGGCACTAAAAAGGGGAAGTTCGATTCCACTGGCGCCACCCTTGGGGCTGCTTTTGCTAATCTCATGTTACTGAGTGTTAAGTAAAGGTTTGGTAAGAGACAATTTGTGCTTTTCAGTCTGTTTGTCAGGTCACCTGTGGCCAGGTGACAAGTGCACCCCGTTGGGGTCAGGGATGCACCACAGGGTAGTGAACCCTATAGCCGACTGCGACTGTCAGAGAGGAAGCGTGTACTCAAGATCGCCCAGGGCGCGGAGTCTAAGATCCAGCTTTGTGTTCACCAGAGCCTCTAGTGGTGAGGATGGCCTTCATCGCAGCTGGATACAGGTCGCGACCCCTGGGATCCCCTAGGTCACGCTCCGCAGAGAGAGAGGGGAAGCAGCAAGCAGGACAACCGGTAGTGATGGGTAAGCCGAGGTCGGGGAAACAGGCAGACAAGGGTTACCAAGGGACAGGCAAAAGTTCAAGGGCACAGGCAAACGGGAGAAGTCAGGGACGAGCCAAAAACGTTACACAGGAAGGTAATCGTAGCACACTGCAGACAGGAACTTAAACAAACAACACGGTTGAACAGCACTGCAGGCCTGTTGTGCAACAGTTAATATAGACTTCCTGGAATGGCTTGGGTGGGGCCATACAGGAAGGAGAGGAAATAAGAAGGTAACCAGAACAGATTCAGGCCTCTAATAGACAGATGGAAACAGGTAAGCTGCCAGACTATTGCATATCCTTGACACTGTTACAGCATGACGAATGTGCTATCTCCATTTGGAACGCTACTTTTACCGAAGGTGCCCTCCCGTCTCAGACTTTATTCTGAGCATGCGTGGGTTTCTAAGCATACACACGAACATGTTTCTCGTCGTAAACCAGCCCGACGAGAAACACAACAAGGAAATTGAGACTCCCGATGAGAAAAAAGAGTGCATGTTTTCTTTTTTTCTCGTCGAGATCCACGAAAAACATACACACGGCCGTTTTCCTCGGCAAAAAAGCTCTGCCAGCATTTTTCTTGATGGACTTTGTCGAGGAAAACAGTCATGTGTACGAGGCCTTATAGTTGTTTCATCGTAACAATCATGTGCTATAGCTCTGTGAAGGGGGTAAAATACTATACTGAAAATAAAAAAAAGGGGGCTTTGCCAACCATTGAAGGTACACAAAAGGTACTGTATAATCCAGTGGCCGTCCGTCTGGAGCGCTGCCCCCTCTGGCCCTCTGAAATAACATACATTCATGCATTGCATGAATGTATGTTATTGTTGCCAGCTGCCGCTGGTCTATTCAGATGGCCGGACCTTGAGTGCCGACCACCTGAATAACGGCAGCTGGTTGGCTGTGCGGAAGTGCCTATCAGAGCCAGCGGTACAGCCCTCGTCTCCCGGATGCTTATCCTCGGAACGTACAGGGGGGTGCGTCCCTTGGATAAGACTGACGGCTGTCTCAGCCAATAAGGTTCACCGATTCTGGTTATCGGTAACCTGATTGGCTGAAGCGTCACCAAGGCGGGAGAAGACATCGAGGGACGTGGAAGGAGAAAGGTAAGTGCATTTTACAGGGCACAGCGGCGACAATGGGCACATAGGAGACAAAGGGCACAGTGGCATCAATGGGCACAGTGGGACAAAGGGCACAGTGACATCAATGGGCACAGTGGTGACAATGAGCACAGTGGCATCAATGGGCACAGTGGCAACAATTAAAGGGCACAGTGACAGGCACAGTGGCGACAATTAAAGGGCACAGTGGTGACAATTGGCACAGTGGCGACAATTGAGGGGCACAGTGGCTGCGTTTGATGGCATGGTACAGTAGTGACAATTGATGGCACATTGGCTGTGTTTGATGGCATGGCACAGTGGCTGCGTTTAATGGCATGGCACATTGGCTGCGTTTGATGGCATGGCACAGTGACTGCGTTTGATGGCATGGCACAGTGGCTGCGTTTGATGGCATGGCACAGTGGCTGCGTTTGATGGTATGGCACAGTGACTGCGTTTGATGGCATAGCACAGTGGTGTGAATTGATGGCATAGTGACTGCATTTGATGGCATGGCACAGTGGTGATAATTGATGGCACAGTGGCTGCATTTGATGGCATGGCACAGTGGTGACAATTGATGGCACAGTGGCTGCGTTTGATGGCATGGCACAGTGACTGCGTTTGATGGCATAGTGACTGCATTTGATGGCATGGCACATTGGTTATAATTGATGGCACAGTGGCTGCGTTTGATGGCATGGCACAGTGGTGACAATTGATGGCACAGTGGCTGCGTTTGATGGCATGGCACAGTGGTGACAATTGATGGCACAGTGGCTGCGTTTGATGGCATGGCACAGTGGTGACAATTGATGCCACAGTGGCTGAGTTTGATGGCATGGCACAGTGACTGCATTTGATGGCATGGCACAGTGGTGACAATTGATGGCACAGTGGCTGCATTTGATGGGCACAGTGAGGCTGCAATTTATTTTTATTTTTTTGCGCCCCCCCAAAAAAATTTGGAGCACCAGCCTCCACTGGTATAATCTGAAATATGTTTGTGCATGCAAGACGTGAAATTTTTGCCGCATTAATTATGAAGCATTTTGAAAAGAGATATGACAGATCTATCATAATAGGGGGTTGATTATGCCCAGACAAATTGTAAAGCTTGAAATCAGGTTGCTATAGTAAGAACCTCACCCGGTATTATCCAGTACTGAGTATGGGGACTTTGGACATGGCTCAAGTCAGATTTAATTAGATAGCTGCGGCTTGCTGGTTTGGCTATAATTTGCGAGCTGTCTCGTATAATAAACATCTTCTTAGCATTTACTCAATTTACGTTTGGGTCAGTCTACGAGCTTCATTCACTCTGATTCAAAATTGTATTTTGTTTTTTTCCACAGGGACAGCAGGTGGGACAAATCATGCTGATGCTTTTGCAAATAAAGCCGCAGCTGATCTTTTTGGCACTTTTAGTGAGAACTGTACCATTAAAATGAAAATGGTTTATTTACTATGAAAAAAAAAAAACGATTTAAATGGATTGTGTAATCCAAGTGACCTTGAGGGATAAAACTACATTTTAAAATGTCCACTGGTGGGTCTATTTCTCTTTTATTGGCTGCAGGCTCCAATGCATGTTGTTTTTTTTTAAATAACTTGGGAAAGATTGAACACAAGACTTTGCGTTGCTGCATTCATCTCTGGGTACATACTGCCCTAAATAATGGTAGCAGTTGACAGCTTCTCATAGAGGCCCAGAGCCCCATGCACCAGGGCTAAATAATCAGTGTGCCCATTGTTCCTGGGGCCCTAAAGAAGAGGTCCAACCCCGCCCCCCTCCATGAAAAAATTTAAAGCCAGCAGCTACAAATACTGCAGCTGCTGACTTTTAATTTATGGACACTTACCTGTCCTGGGAGCCCTGACTTACCTGTCAGGTCAGCTGTCGGGGGCTGCCGCTCCCATTCCTGGTAAGGCAGCCCGGCAGTGAATCCTTTCGGCTTAACAGCCAGTTTATTATTGCTCATGCGCGAAGCATGACGGTGGAGGAAGGAGGAGGGGACAAACTTCCGGGAGACCGGGCCGTGAAATTTGCACTTTGCAATAGTGCCTCTTTATTGGTTCAGTGGGGGGAGTAGTGCCCCATCATTGGTATCTGCGGGAGGAATAGTGTCCCATCATTTGTGTCAGTGGGGGAAATAGTGCCCCATCATTGGTATAAGAGTAAGAAATAGTGCCCCATTATTGGTATCAGTGGGAGGAATAGTGCTCCATTATTGGTATCAGTGGGAGGAATAGTCCCCCATCATTGGTATCAGTGGGAGGAATAGTGTCCCATCATTGGAGTCAGTGGGAGGAATAGTGTCCCATCATTGGTGTCAGTGGGAGGAATAGTGTCCCATCATTGGTATCAGTGGGATGAATAGTGTCCCATCATTGGTATCAGTGGGAGGAATAGTGCTCCATCTTTAATGTCAGTGAGGGAATAGTTTTCCAACATTCACATCAGTAAAAGGAAATGTGGCCCATTGTTTGTGTCAATAGAAGAAAGAGTGCCACATCATTGGTATCAGTGGGAGGAATAGTGCCCCATCATTGGTATCAGAGGGAGGAATAGTGCCCCATTGTTGGTGTCAGTGGGAGGAATAGTGCCCCATCATTGGTATCAGTGGGAGGAATAGTGCCCCATCATTGATGTCAGTGGAAGGAATAGGGCCCTGCTGTTGTCGTCAATGAGAGGAATAGTGCCGCATCATTGGTGTCAGTGGAAGGAATAGGGTCCCGCTGTTGTCGTCAATGAGAGGAATAATGCCACACTGTTGGTACCGGTGGCAAGAGTGGTGCCAGTAGGAGGAAATAATGCCTTGTATCGATGAGAGGAAAAGTGCCTCATCATTGGTGTCAGTGGAAGGAATAGGGTCCCTCTGTTGTCGCCAATGAGAGGAATAATGCCACACTGTTGGTACCGGTGGCAAGAGTGGTGCCAGTAGGAGGAAATAATGCCTTGTATCGATGAGAGGAATAGTACCGCAAGGGCTGGATAGAGGCAAGCAAAGGGCCACATTCGACTCTCGGGTCAGTTTTGAGACCTCTCAAAAATAAATTAAATAAAAAAGGTTTGGCTTTTCATACACTTTAAGGAATCCAAAGATTTTAAAGGCTGCATTCCAGTGATATTTTAATGGGGGGCAACTGTAGGAGAATAAATAAGGGGTCTACTGAGGATCACATTTACACAACAATGAACTTGCAACAGCTTTTAAGGGATTCATAAATAAAAAAGACACATTGGATGTTAAGGGGAGTATTGGGGTGTCTGCGATTCCCCATAAACCTAAGCACCCCCATTCCCCCCTCAGCAGACAAATTCACCTTCTCCTGTTTTTTATTGCAGTGCTTATACTGACCTGTTATACTGACTTGTTGTGACTTCAAATGAGATGAAGTAACATCCTATTCCAAGCCGACTTCCAATAGTTCTTCTAGAGAAGGTGATCCTGCAGGAACATCACCATATCAGGAGATACGCTGTCGTAACTCCGAATCTGCGCCGTCGTATATTTAAGTGTATTCTCAAATTGAGATACACTTAAATGTAGCTAAGATACGACCGCCGGCGCCGTCGTATCTTAGCTGTCTATTTACACCGGCCGCTAGGGGCGTGTACGCTGATTTACGCCTAGAATGCGTCAATCAGCGAGCTACGCCTATTCACGAACATACATTTTCCCGTCGCAGTAAAGATATGCTATTTACGTAAGGCGTTTTCAGGCGTAAAGATATTCCACCAAAAAGATGGCGCAGCCAATGTTAAGTATGGACGTCGGACCCACGTCAAATTTTTACGTCGTTTGCGTAAGTCGTCCGTGAATGGGGCTGGGCGTAATTTACGTTCACGTCGAAACCAATGAGTCTTTGCTGCGTAATTTGGAGCATGCACACTGGGATACGTCCACAGACGGCGCATGCGCCGTTCGTTCAAAACGTCATTTACGTTGGGTCATGCTTTATTTACATAAAACCCGCCCACCTCTTCACAATTTGAATTAGGCGCGCTTACCCCGGCACATTTACGCTACGCCGCCGTAACTTAGGACGCAAGTGCTTTGTGAATACAGCACTTGCCTCTCTAACTTACGGCGGCGTAGCGTATATGAGATACGCGACGCCTGCCTAACGTTAGGCACGGCTATCTGAATCCAGCTAATAATGTAGTGACATTTTCTTGTTTTTGCATGCAGAAATATGGTGTTGTTTTTTTTTCTTTTTCATTTAAGCAATGCCTTGCTCTTTCATGCTGAGATTTCAGAATATTTTATCAGTTTATCTGTCTGTGGATTTCCTGCTGGGCACCAAATGCTGCTGTCTAAATATTTTTAGTGCCCGTTACATAGAAAAGGCTTCCCACTGTCACCCCGGAGGAAGGCAGCTGTGGGTGAAGGGCAGAGATGCAAGAAAAGATTGCTTCATTAGCAGAGCCTCATACGAGGTGACACGGCTAACCTGGCCGTATTGATGGCGGCGCTACCTGTCCTGACATTTCTGAGAGATGAGGAGAACATTGCCGCAATCAGGAAAACATGTACCACGTAGAATATTGCTTTCCCTTTCTCTGTAAGGTTTAAACATGGTGGCATTTAAGGAATTAGAGGTTTATGGATTGGAGAAAATGCTGAATTGTTGAAACCTCCGAGTAATAAAGTCACCCAAAACTCTCCCTCTATTTATAACCAAATTGGGTCAGCAGGACACTTACTTTCTCACTTCACCATTTTATGGAAATTTTCCTGGAGTTCCACCTACACTTGTCAATACTGATTAGTGAATTTAGAGAATTACGCCGTGACAGACCCAACCAGGACAGAGGCTTTTGGAGAGGACTAGGGGCAAGCCTCCTACCCAATGATTATGGCCCATAGAGAGAGCAGATTATTCTCCAATCATGGACATCAATGTGATGAACGCTGAGAGCAAGGATTGGATCATTCTCTGAATAAGGACAATAAAGATTCCCTTCTGGAGTGGAAATATTAATCTTGTAGATTGTAATGTTCAGAGGGAATATGGTGGCCATCCATCAGACTGGGTTGGAGAGGTTCCTTCACTTGGGACAGGAATATTTATCAACTAGATCCCTCAAGAAATCTGTGAAGATAAATGAATTCCACTTTATCAGACTGCTGGAACATTGCTTGTCTTCTGCTGTCTCATCTAGTGGACAGAATACACCATTTGTGTCTCCCATTGTGTGCCTCCTTGGTGTCCATTCTCATTGTTAATTGAGTCGCCTATTGTTTCTATCTGTTGGCTAATTTAGCTAACTTCTGGAGGTATTTATTATAAGATTAGCCTTGGGTCACTTTTAGCTCTTTATGTAACCATTGTGTGATGTTTTGGGTAATACTTGGTTTTATTGTTCATGTAATGACTGACCTACATATGAAGTGTATAAAAGTCCATACTTCTGTTCAATAAACAGTCATTCCTTTGGATATTACCTCAACATCTTGTCTGTATACAATGCTTGTTGTATGCTGGTATTAGCTCTTGGTCTGCTGGAATGGTTTGGAGAACAGAAAGCACTGTTTGGCGGAAGCACCCAGGCTGTTCCGTCACATACGCTTCCTCGAAATTGGCTAAATTGCTCCTGTAGGCCAAATGCCTTGAAGTTTTTTTTATGAATACATCTTTGCTATGTAACAAAGATTCCTTCATTAGGTGCTATGGTGAGAACCGAGGACAATGTGGTCCCTAGTTCACCTTCTCATTCATAATATAATGAATAGACTTCTAGTCCATTGATTAAAAAGCTACATTTATAACTCAGTTTTTGTCTGGTAACCACCTCAGCTCCGGAAGGTTATACCCCCCTTCATAACCAGGCCATTTTTTGCTATTCAGCACTGCGCTACTTTAACTGATAATTGTGCAGTCTTGCAACGCTTTACACAACTGAAATCGATATCATTTTTTTTTCCACATAAATAGAACTTTCTTTTGGTGGTATTTGATCACCACTGGGTTTTTTTTCTCTTTTTTTGCAGGGATAAGAAAGAGGGAGATCGTTCCCTCTGTACAGAACCGTTTGATTGTCAACACAGGTCTCTGGGCTGTGATTGGACAGAGCCGATCAGCAGGTCCTAGCCATTAATCATTGCCCCCTCGGTTGTGTTCTCTTGGTCCTGCAGGTGTATCTATCCACCCAGTGTTTCTATCCTGGTCTGAGTTCCCTGTTGTTGTGAGACTGTCCATCGGAAGCCCTTACTTTATGTGATCAGCCTGATTTTAACTGTTTCAGTGTGGCCCCGTACACACGACAGAGGAACTCGACGTGCTTGGCACGTCGAGTTCCTCGTCGAGTTTTGGGATGAAGCCGCCGAGGAGCTCGGCGGGCCGCCTTCTCCTATAGAACAACGAGGACAACGAGAAAATAGAGAACATCTTCTCTATTTTCTCGTCGAGTTCCTCGGCGGCTCCATCGAGCCAAAACTGTACAGACGACAGAGTTTCTCGGCAGAATCCGGGTTTTGACCGAGTTTCTCGGTGAATTCTGCCGAGAAACTCTGTCGTGTGTACGAGGCCTGTGAGTTGCCATTTGTCTTTTCTCCACTATAAATCTGTTAATATACTACACTCAGGCCCAGATTCTGGTAGAATGGCGTAAAACTGCGGCGGCGTAACGTATCTCATTTACGTTACGCCGCCGCAAGTTTTACAGGCAAGTGCTTTATTCTCAAAGAACTTGCCTGTAAAGTTGTGGCGGCGTAGCGTAAATCCCCCAGCGCAAGCCCGCCTAATTCAAATAACCCGGGTAGGGGGCTTGGATCATTTAAATTAAGTGCGTTCCCGCGCCAAACGTACTGCGCGTCCCTAAAATTTCCCGACGTGCATTGCGCTAAATGACGTCATTGGTTTCGACGTGAACGTAAATGGCGTCCAGCCCCATTTACGGACGACTTACGCAAACAACGTAAATTTCTTAATTTTTTATGCGGGAACGACTGCCATACTTAACATTGGTTGCCCCTCATATAGCAGGGGCAACTTTACGCGTCGCAAATCTTAACGTAAAGGTTGTATCTTCACTGCGTCGACCGCGCGTACGTTCGGGAATTCGCGTATTTTGCTAATTTGCATACTCGATCGGGAAAACGACGGAGGCGACACCTAGCGGCGGAAAAAAAAATAGCATTTAAGATCCGACAGCGTAAGAGCCTTACGCCTGTCGGATCTAATGGTTATCTATGCGTAACTGATTCTAAGAATCAGTCGCATAGATACGACGGCCCAGATTAGGATTTACGACGGCGCACATTGCGTTGCGCCGTCGTAAGCCCTTTGAGAATCTGGGCCTCAGATTGTGCCCTGCTGTACTTATCAGTTTGCCTAGAGATACTTCAATCTCTTGGTGCATTGAGATCAGTAGGAAGTTACCCTGAACACTCCAGTTGCACTCTATGAACTTTTTGTTGTTTTGCATAGACTTTTATGTACACACAACACCTATTGTGCCATATATCCCATTACTACTGTACTGTCCATAGAATACGTGTGCAGCTTCAATCTTTTGTATACAGATGTATTATGGCACAGAAAAGGAAGCCATCTTCCTATGAGAGAAAGACAGTACTGTATATTGTCAAAAGTATTCCTTTACACACACATGAACTTTAATGGCATCCCAGTTATAGCCCCGTAGGGTTCAATATTGAGTTGGCCCCGCCCTTTGCAACTATAACACCTTCAACTCTTCTGGGAAGGCTGTCCACAAGGTTTAGGAGTGTGTCTATGGGAATGTTTGTCCATTCTTCCAGAAGCACATTTGTGAGGTCAGGCACTGATGTTGGACTAGAAGAACTGGCTCGAAGTCTCCGCTCTAATTCATCCCAAAGCTGTTCTATCGGGTTGAGGTCAGGACTCTGTGCAGGCCAGTCAAGTTCCTCCACCCCAAACTCGCTCATCCAGGTCTTTATGGACTTTGCTTTTGTGCACTGGTCCGTCCAAATCATTTGGTGGAAGAAGGATTATGATGTTGGGTTGTTTTTCAGGGGTTGGGCTTGGCCCCTTAGTTCTAGTGAAGGGAACTCTTATTATGTCTCTCTTCATAGTCCTTCAGTGGTCCTGCTGATCCTTGTAGCCATTATTTTCTGGAATTTTCGGATTACATTTCCCCCCCAGTGAAGCCCTTTTAGGTGAGTATACAGAGTAATACCGTATTTATCGGCGTATACCGCGCACTATTTTGCCCTGAAAATCAGGGCAAAATCGTGGGTGCGCGATATACGCCGATACCCGCTTTCCCGCCACGAGTTTGAATACTGCGCCCGCATATAGCGAGCGCAGTACACTCGTGAATCTTCGGGCAGTCTCGGCGCCTCTCGTACTGACGTCCTGAGCGTACAGGACGTCAGTGCGAGAGGCGCCCGAGCGAGAGGCGTTCCTCGTCGAGTTTTGGGATGAAGCCGCCGAGGAGCTCGGCGGGCCGCCTTCTCCTATAGAACAACGAGGACAACGAGAAAATAGAGAACATCTTCTCTATTTTCTCGTCGAGTTCCTCGGCGGCTCCATCGAGCCAAAACTGTACAGACGACAGAGTTTCTCGGCAGAATCCGGGTTTTGACCGAGTTTCTCTGTGAATTCTGCCGAGAAACTCTGTCGTGTGTACGAGGCCTGTGAGTTGCCATTTGTCTTTTCTCCACTATAAATCTGTTAATATACTACACTCAGGCCCAGATTCTGGTAGAATGGCGTAAAACTGCGGCGGCGTAACGTATCTCATTTACGTTACGCCGCCGCAAGTTTTACAGGCAAGTGCTTTATTCTCAAAGAACTTGCCTGTAAAGTTGTGGCGGCGTAGCGTAAATCCCCCAGCGCAAGCCCGCCTAATTCAAATAACCCGGGTAGGGGGCTTGGATCATTTAAATTAAGTGCGTTCCCGCGCCAAACGTACTGCGCGTCCCTAAAATTTCCCGACGTGCATTGCGCTAAATGACGTCATTGGTTTAGACGTGAACGTAAATGGCGTCCAGCCCCATTTACGGACGACTTACGCAAACAACGTAAATTTCTTAATTTTTTATGCGGGAACGACTGCCATACTTAACATTGGTTGCCCCTCATATAGCAGGGGCAACTTTACGCGTCGCAAATCTTAACGTAAAGGTTGTATCTTCACTGCGTCGACCGCGCGTACGTTCGGGAATTCGCGTATTTTGCTAATTTGCATACTCGATCGGGAAAACGACGGAGGCGACACCTAGCGGCGGAAAAAAAAATAGCATTTAAGATCCGACAGCGTAAGAGCCTTACGCCTGTCGGATCTAATGGTTATCTATGCGTAACTGATTCTAAGAATCAGTCGCATAGATACGACGGCCCAGATTAGGATTTACGACGGCGCACATTGCGTTGCGCCGTCGTAAGCCCTTTGAGAATCTGGGCCTCAGATTGTGCCCTGCTGTACTTATCAGTTTGCCTAGAGATACTTCAATCTCTTGGTGCATTGAGATCAGTAGGAAGTTACCCTGAACACTCCAGTTGCACTCTATGAACTTTTTGTTGTTTTGCATAGACTTTTATGTACACACAACACCTATTGTGCCATATATCCCATTACTACTGTACTGTCCATAGAATACGTGTGCAGCTTCAATCTTTTGTATACAGATGTATTATGGCACAGAAAAGGAAGCCATCTTCCTATGAGAGAAAGACAGTACTGTATATTGTCAAAAGTATTCCTTTACACACACATGAACTTTAATGGCATCCCAGTTATAGCCCCGTAGGGTTCAATATTGAGTTGGCCCCGCCCTTTGCAACTATAACACCTTCAACTCTTCTGGGAAGGCTGTCCACAAGGTTTAGGAGTGTGTCTATGGGAATGTTTGTCCATTCTTCCAGAAGCACATTTGTGAGGTCAGGCACTGATGTTGGACTAGAAGAACTGGCTCGAAGTCTCCGCTCTAATTCATCCCAAAGCTGTTCTATCGGGTTGAGGTCAGGACTCTGTGCAGGCCAGTCAAGTTCCTCCACCCCAAACTCGCTCATCCAGGTCTTTATGGACTTTGCTTTTGTGCACTGGTCCGTCCAAATCATTTGGTGGAAGAAGGATTATGATGTTGGGTTGTTTTTCAGGGGTTGGGCTTGGCCCCTTAGTTCTAGTGAAGGGAACTCTTATTATGTCTCTCTTCATAGTCCTTCAGTGGTCCTGCTGATCCTTGTAGCCATTATTTTCTGGAATTTTCGGATTACATTTCCCCCCCAGTGAAGCCCTTTTAGGTGAGTATACAGAGTAATACCGTATTTATCGGCGTATACCGCGCACTATTTTGCCCTGAAAATCAGGGCAAAATCGTGGGTGCGCGATATACGCCGATACCCGCTTTCCCGCCACGAGTTTGAATACTGCGCCCGCATATAGCGAGCGCAGTACACTCGTGAATCTTCGGGCAGTCTCGGCGCCTCTCGTACTGACGTCCTGAGCGTACAGGACGTCAGTGCGAGAGGCGCCCGAGCCTGCCCGAAGATTCACGAGTGTACTGCGCTCGCTATATGCGGGCGCAGTATTCAAAGTCGTGGCGGGAAACGAGCGGGAGGACGCCGCAGAAGGACGCCGGACCCGCCGAAGATGGACACCGGACCCGCCGAAGATGGACACCGGACCCGCCGAAGATGGACGCCTGACCCGCCGAAGAGGACACCGGACCCGCCGAAGATGGACACCGGACCCGCCGAAGATGGACGCCTGACCCGCCGAAGAGGACACCCGAAGCCGCAGAAGGACGCCGGACCCGACGAGGCCGCAGAAGGACGCCGGACCCGACGAGGCCGCAGATGGACGCCGGACCCGACGAGGCCGCAGATGGACGCCGCGCAAGACACCAAAACTGTAAGTACAAAAAAACAAAAAATCTTTTTTTCCCACAGGATTGGGGGCCACTTTGGGGGTGCGCGGTATACGCCAGAGCGCGTTATACCGCGATAAATACGGTACTTTAATTTCCCGCTGTTCGGTGAATTGATAGCAGGAGAACTGCGCTTGGTTTATGATGCCATAAAATCGCCTTTACTAGGCAGGCTGTTTTTCACCTTTCAAAACTATCCGATACGTCTGGGAAAGGTTTAATAGATTGCTGCAAACCCTAAAACACAAACATTTACTTTATACTTTTTTGACCTCTTGTTAAATTTGTCATCTTATGATTTGTTTGGGGGAGAAGTCTGGTTAAGATCCACCACTGCCTGTGTATTATTCAAGCCATGAAGAACATCCCTTTCAGCAAGCCTTCCTGCAAAGAATGTATACACATCAATCAGCCATAACATTATGACCACCCACCATAATATAGCCCCCTCCTGGTTAGGCTGCTGGATACATTTAGTTTTTGGGCTGCTTCTATAATCAAGGGAGCAGTGATTGTTTTGTTTAGTCTGTTCAGGGTTTCACAGGCTGGGAGTTTTATTGCTCCCACCTGCCTCTAGAAGAAGGTTCTAGAGCTTAGGGAGGGAGAATTTAAATAACCACCCTGAATATTGATCAGGGCCTAGCCAATCCCTGGGGAGGTGCACCCAGATGGTTTCACATACCTTACCAGAGACCGAAGTGCTGGGAGGGCTTCCCTTGTGACTAAGTGCAGAGCACCCCCTGAAGGTGGCACAGGGAGTGCTATACCCAAAGAGGCAGGGGTTGCCAGCTGCGACAAGCTGGGGTGATGCTGGAGATCAGCTGGTGAGCAGGGTAGACTGCCAGGCGGGGGTACCTCAGAAGTATCAGATGAGGCTGTGCAGCAGGGAGAACCAGAGGTGAAGTCAGGAGTCAAGCCAGAAGTCATACACAGGTTAACAAGCAGAGGTAGAGTCACTGGAACAGGTTAAGGGACAAGCCGGGGTCATACACAGAGAAGACTGGTCAGGCAAGCCGGGTCGATAACAGTAATTCAAGATAGCAGAAACAGGAACTCAGGAAGAATCACAGGAAGGCTGAAGATCATGCAGCAATTATTGACTGCTGCAGCAAGCTTTAAATAGGCCACGGGCGCCTAGAGTCACTCACGTATTGCGTGCGTTCTGTGTTTGTTGATCCGCGATTCTGCTAAACATTGATGCCAGTCCTTCTGCGGATAGTTCCCTGAAAGATGGTGGCTGGGTAGCTGATAAATAGTCTGAAGGCTGTAGGTAAGTTGCCTATGTAGCGCCTGTGTACCTTTCAGTACAGGTGCTATGTCAAACTTAGTAGGGGATGAGAGAGTTGCCTTGCTCTCATCCGTGCTGTTTGCTAAATTGGGTTTCTGTCGGTTCTGGACTGTCCTGTGGGTCATTCTGGGCTCCAGAGATGTAGTTCCATCTCTGGATGGCAGGTGGCGCCAGAGGGGTCCGGGCGGAGCCATTTCCCTCCAGCATCCAATTAGAGGAGTGTTTCCCTCGTGGGGCATGCTGGGGGAGGGTATTTCTGTGACAGACGCCATGTTTCGGGGTTCTTCGCGGGTTCCTGGTTCCAGGTGCGGCACCCACCTTTAGGGTGTGCGCACATCACGGGCCCCGGCGATATGGCCTACCAGGTCGGGGCGCACATGCTACGCGGAGTTCCTGACTTTGGGCCCTCATGGCCCGGGGCAACTGATGCTGCCAAGGGGCCCCAGTGACTTACTGGGTCCCTCAACTTTATCAAGAAGATCCAAAGCGAGCTGTGCTGTTCGGTGGGGAGTCGGTCTGAGGAGAACCCGGAGGCAGGTGATCCAATAGGGCTTAGACAATTCATCGGGGATCTGGGTGACCAGACACTGACAGGTTGTATGATGCAAACTGTCAGTCGGTGACCCCAAACTATCAAGTCTACCTGGGGAAGATTCAGGCAAATTATTGACTGGGAGGATTCGCTCTACTATCCACGTTTTCAAGTACTGAGCCGGTGGCAGAGGTCTCATCACTACATCCTAATCCTATTAGAGCCAGGTCTGTGAGAGAGACTTGTTCCTTCCCAGAAGTTCCAGTGACGCTCCGGCTGCCAGGCTTGTGAGAGAGACCTGTCCGGGGGCACTATACCCACTTCGGCTGGAGTGGCGACGAAGTAAAAGCCGCTACTAGAAGCAGGATTGCTTCAATCTATCCATAGGCCTGAATCTGCATGTTCTTCTTTCACCAACCTACATCTATCTACCTCAGTTGGATCGTTGGTCGTGTTGGACCAGTAAGTAATAAAGCATTGAAAACGTCACCCTGCTATCTGGACATTCCGTCATTGCTTCACACCATCATCATCATCCCTAGACACATCGTAGAGGTAACATAATTACGCCGATCCCAAATCTAACCAGCGCTCCTTCGGGGGTAGCGCTACTCCTACTTTTAGTTACTACTACTTCTGGAAGAATGGTCAAACATTCCCATAGACACACTCCCAAACATTCCTAGAAGAGGTGAAGCTGTTATAGCTGCAAATGGCGGGGGCCAACTCAATATTGAACCCTACGGACTAAGACTGGGACGCCATTAAAGTTCATATGCGTGTAAGGGCAGGCGTCTCAATACTTTTGGTAATATGGTGCATATAATGTTTTGTGGGTTCTAAGTAATTTTCTAGAAAAATACTGATTTAAACTTGTAAAGAATAAGTGCCAGAAAGTGAGGCCCGGAGCAACCGGAAGTCAGTGTAGGGCCGGCCATGACAGGGTTAACAGAAACCCTAGTAGCTGTGGGGGGAGGAGCAGAGCAGGGGAGGAGAGATCACAGTTATCTCTTACTCTCAGTTTCCCGGGCAGAGGCAGCGTGGGGGAGTGAAGTTCCCACCCACCCTCCCTTTATTCTGGGGTTTTATTGATTACGGTATTGATGGTATATGGATAAATTGGTATGTGGTTTGGTGCTGTTTTGGTGTTTTCTTTTCTTTCAGGTTTATGGATCACGTTGTCGTGGCAGTGGCGGGTGTTTTTGGGACTTTGCAGGAGAAGATATTACCCCAAAGATGGACGCCAGTACCCAGCGGTGGGAGGGGTCCTGAAGGGGTTTCTAGTTCCCAGTCTACTAATGTAGCTGGAAGGTTGGTGAATGGGGGCACTGCGGTCAATGGTCGTCTTTGAGCCAGCTTCGGCTTGAGGCCTATGACCAGAGGTTAGGACACCGCAGTGCCAAAAAAGTGTTACATAGTTACAAAGTTTAAAGGTTAACGAGTTAAGGGTTAATGGGTCCTGCAAAGTCCAGCACCATGTTAGAGAGGTTATTATCTCAGGAAATAAGTGTTTTTTCTCTATGTGTTATTGGTTTTTGTTATTGGTTATTTATGATTATTTAAAGAGTATTTAAAATAAAGGAGGCTGCTACGGCCAGTTTTTACTCCAACACTAAGTAGTGGTCTCATTATTTATTAAAGGTTAAGTGGGGGTATTAACTGTAAAGGGGCTTTAGCGGTCAGGGTGAATTCTGGTATACCATAGTCAAGCGCCGGGTCTTCAAGTGGTTAGGGTAAAAAAATGTTTAGGTGTTAGAACCACTTTAAGTCGCCACTTATTTATACACAATTGGTTCAGCGGAGATTATGTATCAAAGTTTTTGGCAAACCAAGTTCGAAAGAGATTCAAAGGAATCATTTCCAAGTCCCTACAGGGAATTTTCTCACTTTGATACAAGCAAACTCCTCACAGTTGATGTAACAGACTTGAAAATGCTTCACTACAAATCTAATTAGTAACATCCTTCAGGTCAAGGAGTCACGGGGGCCGGCTGGCTCATTCAATGGTAAATTGCACTGATGCAATTAACTCTTGGCGACTGTGACATTTAATAAACATCTGCACAAAGCGCATTACTTCTGTGTAATTACTGCAGGTTCCCAGTTAGGTAGTGACATATGTAGGGAATGTCTGCCTGGGGATGTCCAGATCTACCCCATCGTGTATCTCACTGGTGTTCTCCTATAGGTATTATACATTATGGAATTCTAATGTGCATATATAAGCCTAGTTTACCACTTAAGCCCCGGACCTTTAGGCAGCTAAATGCCCAGGCCAGGTTTTGCGATTCAGCACTGCGTCGCTTTAACAGACAATTGCGCGGTCGTGCGACATGGCTCCCAAACAAAATTGGCGTCCTTTTTTTCCCACAAATAGAGCTTTCTTTTGGTGGTATTTGATCACCTCTGTGGTTTTTATTTTTTGCGCTATAAACAAAAATAGAGCGACAATTTTGAAAAAAAATCAATATTTTTTACTTTTTGCTATAATAAATATCCCCCAAAAATATATAAACAAACATTTTTTTTCCTCAGTTTAGGCCGATGAGAATTCTTCTACCTATTTTTGGTAAAAAAAATCGCAATAAGCGTTTATCGGTTGGTTTGCGCAAAATGTATAGCGTTTATAGGGGATCGTTTTATTGCATTTTTATAATTTTTTTTTTTTTACTACTTATGGCGGCGATCAGCGATTTTTTTCGTGACTGAGACATTATGGCGGACACTTTGGACAATTTTGACACATTTTTGGGACCATTGTCATTTTCACAGCAAAAAATGCATTTAAATTGCATTGTTTATTGTGAAAATGACAGTTGCAGTTTGGGAGTTAACCACAGGGGGCACTGAAGGAGTTTAGTTTCACCTAGTGTGTGTTTACAACTGTAGGGGGGTGTGGCTGTAGGTCTGACATCATCGATCATGTCTCCCTATAAAAGGGATCACACGATCGATGCAGCCGCCACAGTGAAGAACGGGGAAGCCGTGTTTACACACGGCTCTCCCCGTTCTTCAGCTCCGGGGACCGATCGCCGCACTCCAGCGGCGATCGGGTCCGTGGTCCCCGAGCTTCGGACCGGGTCTCGGGAGCGCGCCGCGGGCGCGCGCCCGCGACCCACGGCTGGGTACGTGGATGTGCCCAGCCGTGCCATTCTGCCGACGTATATGTGCAGGAGGCGGTCCTTAAGTGGTTAAAGGGTAACTCCACGTTTGTGTTAAAAAAAAAATAACAAATAAAATATAGCGTTTACAATTGCGACACAAGTCATATTGTAATTGAATATTATGAATAATTACCTTTTCTTTTCCGTCTGCAGCCGGTGTAGTTTTCTGTAAAATTCAATATGGCTACCTGGAGGAGCTCTGTACACAGAATGCCCCCCCCCCCCCAAGAAATTTTATTTCCTGCATGTGAATATTTTGTAGAATAGAAAATACCTTTGGCATACCTCACAACAAAAACTTTTGGTGAGATACTCTCAAAGGGAAATTACATCTAAAGGAATGCAGGCCCTGCCACTTTCCTCATTAGAACCCTACAGGTGCTGCAGCTGATTGATACTTATAAAGTCCATGGCACTTTGTTTACATCCTGATCTTTTGTCGCCATGGCACTTAGTTTACATCCTAGTCTTTAATCCCCTGGCACTTTGTTTACATCTTGATCTTTTGTGCCAATGGAACTTTGTTTACATCTTGATCTTTTGTGCCAATGGAACTTTGTTTACATCCTGATCTTTTGTCCCCATGGCACATTGTTTACATCCTGATCTTTAATTCCCCTGGCACTTTGTTTTCATCCCGATATTTTGTCCCCATGGCACTTTGTTTACATCCTGGTCTTTAATCCCCCTGGCACTTAGTTTACATTCTAGTCTTTTATGCCCTGGCACTTAGTATACATCCTGGTCTTTAATCCCCCTGGCACTTAGTTTACATTCTAGTCTTTTATGCCCTGGCACTTAGTATACATCCTGATCTTTAATCCCCCTGGCACCTTGTTACCATCCTGATATTTTTCCCCCATGGCACTTTGTTTACATCCTGATTTTTTGTCCCCCTGACACCTAGTTTACATCCTAGTCTTTAATCCCCTGGCACTTCCTGATCTTTTAGTCCCCCTGACACTCAGTTTAAATCCTGATCTTTTGTCCCAAAGGCACTTTTTTTACATCCTGATCTTTAATACCCCTGGCACTTTGTTTACATCCTGATCTTTTTGTCCCAGTGGCACTTTGTTTACATCCTGATCTTTTGTCCCCCTGACACAGTTTACATCCTGGTCTATAATCCCCTGGCACTTTGTTTACATCCTGATCTTTTGTCCCAATGGCACTTTGTTTACCTCCTGATCTTCTGTCCCTATGGCATTTAGTTTACATCCTGATCTTTAATACCCCTGGCACTTTTTTTACATCCTGATCTTTTTGTCCCTGTGGCACTTTGTTTACATCCTGATCTTTTGTCCCCCTGACACAGTTTACATCCTGATCTATAATCCACTGGCACTTTGTTTACATCCTGATCTTTTGTCCCAATGGCACTTTGTTTACCTCCTGATCTTCTGTCCCTATGGCATTTAGTTTACATCCTGGTCTTTAATCTCCCTGTCACTTTGTTTACATCCTGATCTTTTGTCCCCATGGCACTTTGTTTACATTCTGATCTTTACTCCCCATGGCACCTTGTTTACATCCTGATCTTTTGTCCCCCTGGCACTGCATTTACATCCTGATCTGTACTTTTCCTGGCACTGTTATTGCATTTTCGCTGTAACCCCCCCTGGTATTGTGATTACATCCTGCTCTGTAATCCCATCAGCACTGTGTATATACCTTGCTCTGTTACCCCCTTAGCACTGCGTTTACATCCTGCTCTGTAATCCCCCTGGCCCTGCGTTTACATCCTGCTCTGTAATCCCCCTGGCCCTGCGTTTACATCCTGCTCTGTAATCCCCCTGGCCCTGCGTTTACATCCTGCTCTGTAATCCCCCTGGCCCTGCGTTTACATCCTGCTCTGTAATCCCCCTGGCCCTGCGTTTACATCCTGCTCTGTAATCCCACTGGCACTGCGTTTACATCCTGCTCTGTAACCCCCCTGGCACTGCGTTTACATCCTGCTCTGTAATCCCCCTGGCCCTGCGTTTACATCCTGCTCTGTAATCCCCCTGGCACTGCGTTTACATCCTGCTCTGTGATCCCCCTGGCACTGCGTTTACATCCTGCTCTGTGATCCCCCTGGCACTGCGTTTACATCCATCTCTGTAATCCCCCTGGCACTGCGTTTACATCCTGCTCTGTAATCCCCCTGGCACTGCGTTTACATCCTGCTCTGTAATCCCCCTGGCACTGCGTTTACATCCTGCTCTGTAATCCCACTGGCACTGCGTTTACATCCTGCTCTGTAACCCCCCTGGCACTGCGTTTACATCCTGCTCTGTAATCCCCCTGGCCCTGCGTTTACATCCTGCTCTGTAATCCCCCTGGCACTGCGTTTACATCCTGCTCTGTGATCCCCCTGGCACTGCGTTTACATCCTGCTCTGTGATCCCCCTGGCACTGCGTTTACATCCATCTCTGTAATCCCCCTGGCACTGCGTTTACATCCTGCTCTGTAATCCCCCTGGCACTGCGTTTACATCCTGCTCTGTAATCCCCCTGGCACTGCGTTTACATCCTGCTCTGTAATCCCACTGGCACTGCGTTTACATCCTGCTCTGTAACCCCCCTGGCACTGCGTTTACATCCTGCTCTGTAACCCCCCTGGCACTGCGTTTACATCCTGCTCTGTAAACCCTCTGGCACTGCGTTTACATCCTGCTCTGTAAACCCCCTGGCACAGTGTTCTGTAATCTCCTTGCTATGTGTCACCTTCTCTCCTGTAAGCAAGCTGTTCTGGTGACACGGGCTGCTCATTCAGAAGTTCTTATCTAGATCTTGTTCAGGGTCAGAGATGTAACGTCATGAAGCACAAGAGTCAGCCAGGCAGCCAGCACTCTCAGAACGAAACGTCGGCAATGGCTACATTATTTCATTTATTTATTTCAGGTGCTTATATAGCGCCGTCAATTTACACAGCGCTTTACATATACTGGGGTAGATTCAGGTAGGGCTGAGCACTGTTACGGAGGCGCAGCGTACCGTTTTAACGCTACGCCTCCGTAAATTACTTGCGCTACATTCATTCACGAAGCAGGATCTCCGTAATTTGCGCGTGCGCTCCGTAAAACTGGCCGGCGTAAGCGCGCGTAATTTAAATGATCCCGTAGGGGGCGTGGATCATTTAAATTAGGCGCGTTCCCGCGCCGAACGTAGTGCGCATGCTCCGCCGGGAAACTTTCCCGACGTGCATTGCGGTAAATGACGTCGCAAGGACGTCATTTGCTTCAACGTGAACGTAAATGGCGTAATTTTCAAAAATCGCGACGCGGGAACGACGGGTATACTTAGCATTGGCTGCCCCTGCTAATAGCATGAGCAGCATTACGCAGAAACCGACGAACGCAAACGACGTAAAATGCGAACGCCGGGGCGCGCGTATGGTTGTGAATCGGCGTGAGCATGCAATTTGCATACTCTACACTGACCACTACGGGAACGCCACCTAGCGGCCAGCGTAAGAATGCAGCCTACGATACGACGGCATAAGAGCCTTATGCCAGTCATATCTTAGGCTACAGTCGGCGTATCGAGCTTTCTGAATACAGAAAAGTCGATGCGCCGGCGCAAATTAGCAATTACGCTGCGTATCTATGGATACGCAGACGCAATTGCTTTCTGAATCTACCCCACTGTATATTGTACATTTACGTCAGTCCCCGCCCTCAAGGAGCTTACAATCTAAGGTCATACGGTACATACACATACTAGGGCCAAGTTTGATTTTAGCCAGTTAACCTCCCAGCACGCCTTTTGAGTGTGGGAGGAAACATGAGTACCCGGAGGAAACCCCTGCAGAACATGCAAACTCCAGGGAAAGGTACTGTAGTGCCATATAGAAGGTTCTCTTTCAGTAAACCTGCCAATCACCCCTCATAGTGGCTTTTTCTTCATAGGCTGCAGGGACATGTTCAGATGCATAATTCACTTCGTTAAGTGCATTTATGTTTTAATTATATATGTGCATGAGAATGCCATTTACTGACATACTATGTATACTATATAGAATAGGGGTGAGCTGTGCTGGGAAAGTAATATATGTTCAGCGGGTGCCAGTAACAACCATGAAATGGAAAAAATAATAATAATGGGCAGAAAAGAAACACCAACAGTGAAAATTGTAGTGCCCTTTACATTGGGCGGTCAGAAGAAAAGTGACTTTTTATATTGGTAGTCAGTGTAGTGGTTTCATACAATGGGGGCCAATGGGGAAAGATCCACTATTATTGGTCATTGGGGGGAGGACACCTTATATTAATGGTCAGTGGGAGAAGGACCCCTTATTTTAATGGTCATTGGGAGAAGGACCCCTTATTTTAATGGTCAGTGGGAGAAGGACCCTTTATATTAATGGTCAGTGGGAGAAGGACCCCTTATTTTAATGTGGAGAATTCCACTGTTGTTGACCAATGTTGCCATCTGATTATTGGGGAGAATTCCACTGTTATTGACTGGTGTTGCCGCCTGATCATTGGGGAGAATGCCACTGTTGTAGACTGGTGTTGCCACCTGATTGTTGGGGAGAATGCCACTGTTATTGACTGTTGTCGCTGCCTGATCGTTGGGTTTAACACTACTGTTGCAGACTGTTGTTACCGCCTGATCATTTGGGGGAAAAGCCACTGTTGCTGACTGGTGTTGCCACCTGTTTATTGGGGAGAATGCCACTGTTGTAGACTGGTGTTGCCACCTGATCGTCTGGGGAGAACGCCACTGTTGTTGACTGGCATTGCCACCTGATCATTGGGGAGAACGCCACTGTTGTTGACTGGCATTGCCACCTGATCATTGGGGAGAATGCCACTGTTGCTGACTGGTGTTGCCGCCTGATCATTGGGAAGAATGCCACTATTGTTGACTGGTGTCACCACCTAATCATTGGGGAGAATGCCACTGTTGCTGAATGGTGTTGCTGCCTGATCATTGGGAAGAATGCCACTATTGTTGACTGGTGTCACCACCTAATCATTGGGGAGAATGCCACTGTTGCAGACTGATGTTGCCACCCGATCATTTGGGAGAATGACATTGTAATTTAGTGGCATTGCTGTTTGATCGTTGGCGAGGATGCTGGTGCCACTGATCTCACTGAGCTGCCAATGGAGAATGGAAAGAGACAAGCAGACTACCTAGGAGTTGGTGAGAGGCCTCCTGCCAAACCCTGCCACACCCTATTAAAGAGTAAGGCCCCGTACACACGAGGAGACATGTCCGATGAAAACGGTCCACGGACCGTTTTCATCGGACATGTCTCCTGGGAGCTTTTGGTCTGATGTGTGTACACACCATCAGACCAAAATCCCCGCGGACAGAGAACGCGGTGACGTAGAAGACACCAACGTTCTCAAACACGGAAGTGCAATGCTTCCACGCATGCGTCGAATCAATTTGACGCATGCGCGGGATTTCGGGATGCTGGTTACACGTCATAACCAGCGGACATGTCCGATGAGTCGTACTAACCATCGGACATGTCCGACGGACATCTTTCCAGCGGACAAGTTTCTTAGCATGCTAAGAAACTTTTGTCCGCTGGAAAACTGTCCGCTAGGCCGTACACACGGTCGGACATGTCCGTGGAAACTGGTCCGCGGACCAGTTTCAGCGGACATGTTCGACCGCGTGTACGCCGCCTAACAGTACTGTTCGCTTGTAAAACAGTGCGGGCTCCCATACCCGGGTTCGGAGGAACTTTATCTGAGTGTTCCAATAGCAGATTCAGTTCCCACTATACTGGCCAGTAAGGAAGGAGTTTGACAACGACTGCCAAGCTATTATCTTAGCACTTTCCTTAGACAGCACGTTCCTAGATATATTGGGCTAGATTCAGGTAGCAGTAATTTCAAATCTGCGCCGGCGTATCTTTACGCCGATTCTCCAAGGCAGATACGTCGAAAAAATAGGCTTCCTCCGCCGACGTAACTTGAATGCGGCGGCGTATAATTGTGTGCATTTTTACGCTGGCCGCTAGGGGCGCTTCCGTTGTTTTCGGCGTAAAATATGCAAATGACCTAGATACGCCGATTCACAAACGTACGTGCGCCCGACGCAATTTTTTTTTTACGTCGTTTACGTTAGGCTTTTTCGGCGTAAGGTTACTCCTGCTATTAGGAGGCGCAGCCAATGTTAAGTATGGACGTCGTTCCCGCTTCGAAATTTGAATTTTTTACGTCGTTTGCGTAAGTAGTTCGCGAATAGGGCTGGACGTAATTTACGTTCACGGCGAAACCAATACGTTGTTGCGGCGTACTTGGGAGCAATGCACACTTCGTACAAAACGTCAATCACGTCAAGTCATCATAGATTAACATAAAACACGCCCCCCCTTTCCACATTTGAATTACGCGCGCTTACGCCGGCCCCATTTACTCTACGCCGCCGCAACTTACGGAGCAAGTGCTTTGTGAATACTGCACTTGCTCCTGTAAGTTGCGGCGGCGTAGCGTAAATACGATATGCTGCGCCGCCGTAACTATGCGCGCCCCTACCTGAATCTAGCCCATAGAGTTTAGTGATCACTTTTCTGGTCTGTTTAAACTGTATACTCTGTTTTTATACTCTTTTATATACAGTATTTGAGGGGCGATTGCCGTTTTCATTTGATTGGTTATGGTAGTGTGGGTTGCAGCTTACAGAGTCGTGGGAACAGGGGACCTGATAAAACAGCGGCTCCCTTTGGGGTAAGCGCTATAATAATAAAATTATTTGGTGATAACCAGAAACTAGGGTTGTCCCGATACCATTTTTTTAGGACCGAGTACAAGTACCGATACTTTTTTTCATGTACCCGCCGATACCGAATACCGATACTTTTTTTTAAATGTGTCCCCAAATGCAGCCATGTCCCCCACATATGCAGCCATGTCCCCCCACATATGCAGCCATGTCCCCCCACATATGCAGCCATGTCCCCCCCCACATATTGTCAGAACCTGTACTCACCGAGACCGAGATGCTGAGGGCGGCTCACCTTTGCGACCCTGTGCAGACCACTCCCTGGAGTTGGGACAGAGGAGGGACGGCACAAGGGGGCACCGGCGCCGGGAGCTGGCAGGAAGACTTGGTGCAGCTGACAGAAGCAGGGCAGGTGCAGAAGACTGGAGACAAGCGTTGGTCAGGCAGGAACTGGTAGGTGAGTCTGGTAGGGTCCAGAGGAGATGAGGGCAAATCCGAGTCACAAGCCGAGGGTCAAGGGCAGGAGAGTTCAGAGGGAGTCCATGAGAGCAAGCCAAGGTCAAGGGGCAGGAGACAACAGCAATCCAGGTAACGTTAGCCAAAGGGTCAGAGGTTCCAGGTGAGAGGAGAGTCGTCAGGAATTCCGGGTCAAAACAGGCAGGTACGGCAACAGGTAAACACATAGGAGCTGAAGACAAACCAGCAACCTGTTCAGGGAAGGCTGCTGGTTTAAATAGGAATGTCCGGCCTCTGATTGGCCCCAGGGTTGCCGCATACGTGCACGTGCGCGCTTCCACGCACACGGCGCGCTGCCGTACCGCGCATGCGTGCGCGCAAACCACGCACAGGCATGCGCCGAAATGTCATTCTACTGGGCATGTGCGGGAATCTGTCAGAGATGGAGCTAGTACCCTGACACATATGCAGCCATGTCCCCCCACATATGCAGCCATGTCCCCCACATATTGCAGCCATGTCCCCCACATATTGCAGCCATGTCCCCCCACATATTGCAGCCATGTCCCCCCACATATTGCAGCCATGTCCCCCCACATATTGCAGCCATGTCCCCCACATATCCAGCCATGTCCCCCCATATATCCAGCCATGTCCCCCCATATATCCAGCCATGTCCCCCCACATATATCCAGCCATGTCCCCCACATATATCCAGCCATGCCCCCCCATATATCCAGCCATGTCCCCCACATATATCCAGCCATGTCCCCCCATATATCCAGCCATGTCCCCCCATATATCCAGCCATGTCCCCCCATATATCCAGCCATGTCCCCCACATATATCCAGCCATGTCCCCCACATATATCCAGCCATGTCCCCCACATATATCCAGCCATGTCCCCCACATATATCCAGCCATGTCCCCCATATATCCAGCCATGTCCCCCACATATATCCAGCCATGTCCCCCATATATATCCAGCCATGTCCCCCACATATATCCAGCCATGTCCCTTACATATATCCAGCCATGTCCCCCACATATATCCAGCCATGTCCCCCCACATATATCCAGCCATGTCCCCCACATATATCCAGCCATGTCCCCCATATATGCAGCCATGTCCCCCATACCTAGATGATGCCGCCACCGCGTTAATCAGCGTGCGGGGAACATTACAGCTTTCGTTTGAATAGCTGTGTTCCCTGCCGCGCCGTGTATAGACACTCCCCCTTGCTCGGGATTGGACAGATCACCCGTCAAATCCCAAGCAAGGGGGAGTGTCTATATGCGGCGCAGCGGGGAACACAGCTATTCAAACGAAAGCTGTAATGTTCCTCGCATGCAGATTAACGCAGCGGCTTTGCGGTATGCAGCGGCGGCGGCGGTGGGTTTTCGGCGGCGGCACGTTGCGGCGGTGGGGGACAAGTATTCGGCCAGGCATCGGGGGCATTTGCGGGAGTACAAGTACTCCTGCAAATACTCGGTATCGGTCCCGATACCGTTACTGGTATCGGTATCGGGACAACCCTACCAGAAACCCTACCAAATGCCCGCAGATGCTTGCGATCACCGATGATAAGAGAGGCGGGTGACTTCGGAGATGTACAGAACCCATTACTTTACTCTGCTCTCACAGGGAAAAGGACGGCAATATCCCACGGATATCTTTTTAATCTGTTTAATAATTTACAACCTTTGTGCAATTGGTCTGTCACAGGAGAGCAACTAGTCCTTGATGGATGCCTGGTACACACAAACAACACGAGGCGTACAAGATGCAGTAGGTGCCGGCGTCTCTCTTTGTACGCTCGGCTCATCTGTTCTCTCGGTTTGGCTGTTTTATGCCCCTGTTGTGAATTATGCTCAAGCCGGAGTGGTAATTAAGCAGAATAGTCATCAAAGACATATTTTAATGTGATGCGCCCAGGCAAAGTACTGATGTGAAATGACTTTTTTTTTTTCTATCTACGTAATAAATGATTGAAACCTTGAATAAAATTAAATCTTAATACAATTTTGAGTTAGCTGAGATTTAAATGGCACTGCTGACGGGTGCCAGAGGAATAGAAGGAGGCCTATGGTGGTGGTTTAAGCAGTGGGCTGGAAATGATGTTCTTCCCTCGGCCAATAAGATGCATGATTGCTTTTGATGCCGAAGTTATTTAGCTGATGTGGAGAAAATTGAAGGGGGGGGGGGGTGAGCTACAAACGCAGATAACGTAAAAGTTTATTGACAGAGCGTAATCCCCCGGCAGGTCCAGGAAACTGTCAGAAGGAGGCACATCATTGTTGAATAATAATGGCTCATTCTCCGGCTTCTTTCTTCCACTAATGGCTATAATTGCTGAGAATAACAATTCAGCGTTGAGGCCTCATTTTTCTGGTGTTTAATGAAGATTCCCTGCTTTAGACTAAGAAAAGCTTGGCAGGGTAGGAAGACGTTCCGGTGGACCTAGATTGAACTTAAAGCAGGATTCCACCTGCAAATATTTATTTTTTTAAAGTCAGTGTAGCTGCTGATATTTAATAAGGATACTTGCCTGTCCTAGGCGCCAGCGTTGATGGGCCCCCGACGGCGATCGCTCGGTCCTGGCGCCTCCATCCTGACTAAGGGAAACAGGCAGTGAAGCCTTACGCTGAGGAAGTTGCTACAACGTAACGCGTACAGGGAAAGGAGCCTGAAGTCGCTTGCTGCCATCTCTGAGAAGACACATGTTGTGTGCATTTCCTTTCCGCCGTTTTGCCTTTCGGGCTAATGTGAGTAGCCTGTTAATCCCTTTTGAGTAAACCTAAGCCGTTTTTAAAGCAGAGAGCACTTAGATCTGTTTTTTCTCTTATCCTCGATCTCAATGCTGCCGAGCCTAAGAAGTTTGCTATCCACATATTGCACCAATCTGTCTATCGATTTCTGCTGGTATGACTGCCTGGTAAAACAGGGGTCCATACCTTAAGGTGAGAGTAGCCATTCTTAACAGTGGAGGGATCACTTATTTAAATTTAAAGTCATCGGTGAAGATTTGGAGTGGTTGTCACCCTATTCCTTTGAAATTTTTCACTTTTTGGACTGTTTTTTTGCATTGTTTATGTGTTTTGCACTTTAGTTTAATTGTATTTATATTGCGCTGCACTATTTCTTATACATTTTTGCATCTTTTGGATTTTGTGATTGTCCTGTCAGTGTTCAGCTTGCATTCGTGAAGGCGGGAGGTTTATTTTATTTTATTTTTGCGCTGATTGCACCCTTTTTCATTTCTATATTACGTCTTCACTGCCCATTTCCTACTGCGCATGCGCGTCCTGCACGGCGCTTTGTGAATGGGCGGCTGCCTCCTGGGATACACACAGTTCCCAGAAGGCAGCGAGCCCCATTCACCAGACCCCATTCCAGCGGACCGTTTCCACGGATAAATCCTCTCGAGGATTTCCGCGGATTTCTATGCGATGGCGTGTACACACCATCGCATTGAAATCCGCGCCGAAATCCTCTGGCGATGACGTGTCGCGCCGTCGCCGCGATTATGACGCGGCGACGTGTGCGACGCTGTCATTTAAGGAATTCCACGCATGCGTCGAATCATTACGACGCATGCGGGGGATCCCTTCGGACGGATGGATCCGGTAAGTCTATACAGACCAGCGGATCCATCCGTTGGGATGGATTCCAGCAGATGGATTTGTTTGGCATGGCAGCAAATATTCGATCTGCTGGAATCCATCCCAGGGGAGAAATATCCGCGGAAACAGATCCGCTGGAGTGTACACACCATAGGATCTATCCGTTGAAACCCATTTGCTGGGATTTTTCAGCGGATAGATCGTGTGTACGGGGCCTAAGTGAACTACATGGCAAATGAGAGAGAGAAATGAATCACTCAGTAGTCTTCAAAGAACCTCCTCACTGGAACCAAACCATGGGTGCCGGCAATGCAATAGTGATGCAAAAATACGAAGGAAACTTGGACAGCCGCACTCCAAAAATGTTCTTTTAATTAAAATCGATCACAAAATGAACATGCCACAGCAAAAAGATTGGAACAAAAGCTAACGTTTCGCACTGTAGCTTCAGTGCTTAGTCATAGCTAGACTATGCCTCATGGCAAATGAGGTTTAATGTAGTAAAATAATGCATTTGGGTGGCAAAAATACGAATGCATTCTATACACTGGGGGGAGAACCTCAGGGAGAATCTAGGATGGAGAAGGACCTGGGGGTCCTAGTAGATGATAGGCTCAGCAATGCCAAGCTGCTGCTAAAAAAAGCAAACAGAATATTGGCATTAAAAAAGGGGATCAACTCCAGAGATAAAGCAATAATTCTTCCGCTCTACAAGACTCTGGTCCAGCCGCACCTGGAGTATGCCATCCAGTTCTGGGCACCAGTCCTCAGGAAGGATGTACTGGAAATGGAGCGAGTACAAAGAAAGGCAACAAAGCTAATAAAGGGTCTGGAGGATATTAGTTATGAGGAAAGGTTGCGAGCCCTGAACTTATTCTTTCTGGAAAAGAGACGCTTGAGAGGGGATATGATTTCAATTTACAAATGCCGTACTGGTGACCCCACAATAGGGATAAAACTTTTTCGCGGAAGGGAGTTTAATAAGACAAAGGGGCACTCATTAAAATTAGAAGAAAAGAGGTTTAACCTTAAACTACATAGAAGCTTCTTTACTGTAAGAGCGACAAGGATGTGGAATTCCCTTCCACAGGCAGTGGTCTCAGAGGGGAGCATCGATAGTTTCAAAAAACTATTAGATAAGCACTTGAACAACCACAACATACAGAGATATACAATGCAATACTGACATATAATCACAAGCATAGGTTGGACTTGATGGACTTGTGTATTTTATCAACCTCACCTACTATATAACTATGTTATATATTGTTGCACAATTGCAGCAAGTCCGCATTGCAGGACTCCAGATGAACTTTCTTTGCAAAGTCTGCTGAAAGTTCTGGTTCAGTTATGTTGTGCAATAGTCATCCCACCACAGGGGGTCACTGTAACTGAATGTTCATGCTGTAGACTTGCAGAGCTCTTGCTGTAGACTTACCACTGCAACTTTGCTCTTGCTAGAGCCTTGCCACGCAAATCTGCTACACATTGAAAAAATGCCAACTAGAACTTGTGCTTCAAGTGCTCTGCAAGTGTACAACTTGCCAGTGAAATTGTCACGTCACTCGTGACTTTTTCACTGATTACACACCGCGGAATGCCGATCGGCAGGTTCAGGGTACCCCATGTCTGCTGGCTCCCACCAAGGTGATCAAATTCCACCAAAAAAAAGCTCTGTTTGTGGGAAAAAAGGACATACATTGGGCCAGATTCACATACTGTAGGTTAGCGGATCTTTAGATCCACGTAACCTATGTGATTTAAGATGCGCCGCCGCAAGTTTTTGAGGCAAGTGGTTAATTCACAAAACACTTACCTCAAAACTTGCGGCGGCGTATCGTAAATCCCCCGGCGGAATTCAAATTCCGCGGCTAGGGGGAGAGTACTATTCAAATCAGGCGCGTTCCCGCGCCGATCGAATAGCGCATGCACCGTCCAGAAATTTTCCCGGCGTGCATTGCTCCAAATGACGTCGCAAGGACGTCATTGGTTTCGACGTTTACGTAAATTATGTCCATCCGTATGCGCGAACGACTTACGCAAACAACGTAAAAAATTCAAATTTTGTCGCGGGAACGACGGCCATACTTAACATTGGCTGCGCCTCATAGAAGCAGGGGTAACTATACACCGGAAAAAAGCCGAACGCAAACGACGTAAAAAAAATGCCGGGCGGTCGTTCGTTTCGGAATCGGCATATCTCCTCCGATTTGCATAATCGTCGCATAAATAAAGCAAAACGCCACCTAGCGGCCGGCCTGGAATTGCAGCCTAAGATCCGATGGTGTAACACAGTTACACCTGTCGGATCTTAGGCATATCTATGCGTAACTGATTCTATGAATCAGTCGCATAGATACGACCGGCAGAACTCAGAGATACGACGGCGTATCAGGAGATACACCGTCGTATCTCTATGTGAATCTGGCCCATTGTATTTGGTTACAGTGTTGCACGACCGCGCAATTGTCAGTTTTAATAACACAGTGCCAACAGGGGTCAAGTCCTGGGGAAAAAAAGTGTGGGAACTCCCACCCAAGATCCACTCCCCCACCAAAAAAAAAAAAAGATGATACGCTCATATGCATAATTACTAAACCGCATGTTTTTTTGTTTTTTTTTTCGATCCACTGTACCTTAGTAATTCTTTATGTTACTGGCCGCTTCCTGTATATGGATTCATTGGGTAGTGTGCGGGTATTCCATCACTTCAAGTTCTTTCTAAATCCCGTGATAACTCGCGGCAGACCTCCGCAATGTCTCCTGGGAACAATGACAAAAGCTCCCAGGAGACATTGCGGCATCGAGGAAGTGACAGAATACCCGCACACTACCCGATGAATCCATATACAGGAAGCGGCCAGTAACATAAAGGATTACTAAGGTTCGCCTGCCCCTGACAGTGACTCGAGCTGGGCATCGCCGCTTAGTGAAGGATTGGCTCGGGCGGCTCGGCTGCTCTAGTCCTGCAAAGAGAACTGAGTTCCTGCTGTGAAAAAAGTGCAGGAACTCCGTTCCCACGCGTTCCCCCAGGACTTGAGCCCTGAGTGCCAAATTGCAAGAAATGGCCTGGTCAAGAAGATGATAAATCTTCTAGAGGTCAAGTGGTTAATTAACAGTTCCCCAGGGCTCCATGAGTTCAACAGCAGGGGCCAGGGACAGAGAAGGGACCATCTGCCCATTTTTAGGAGCAGGTGGAGTAATCCTCTGTGCCGAGTTTCCCAACAATTGAATTCGAATTCTAGCTACTTCTTCAGTCTTTATGGGGCCCTAGGATTTGTAATGGCCTGTGTTTTGCTATGACGTTGTTGATGATATGAAACGAACGTTTGATCATACAGTGGATCTCCTTTAAATCTCTGCTACCAATATGCCTGAAATCCTGGAACAGGTGCTGTTTAAATGGACAGAAACCTTCGGCATTTGGTCATGTGATCTCTGTTATTGGTGAAGATCAACTGAACTGACTTGTGAGCCTCCACTTCAATAGAGATAATGAGAATATAAAGTGTGTGTATGTATATATATATAAATGAGATATGGGGGTGCAGTTTTACATCTTTGCTCTGGGCACTGGATGACCTTGTCCCGGTACTGGCCTTAAATACCACAAAAGGGGTAAAAAAAAAAGGCATGCAAACGATGTATATGATCCAACTCGTGATAGGTCCCCACCTGCAGGGTCATCAAAATGCACAATCACCAAAATATTGATCATCTGCTGGAGGTGGTGACCTAGTCACTATTTGGATCATATAAAACTTGCGTGCCTTTTTGACCTCTTTGAGTATATCTGAGGTAGGGTGCCCACGTGTCCCGGATTGCCCAGGATTGTCCCGCAATTTGCGTTTGTGTCCCGGGCACCTTCATTCCAGGACAATACATTGTCCTGGATTGAAATGAGGACACACAGCCACCCTAATAGACAATTGTCAAACTGGTTGCTAGCAACCAGTGGCGTCACATTCGCAGAGCGAGGCCGAGAGGAGCAAGGCGTTTACCCGGTGCTGCCCTGCGCTCCCAGTCCACCCACCACCTCTCCTTCACTAAACGCGGCAGCAGCTCCTCCTGACTCCTCCCGTCCCGACTACCACAGAGCATTGCCCGAGCGGCCCGACTGCCTGAGGGGGGCCCCCCAGCCTGGACCAGGGAACAAAGACTGGCGCTCAACTGCCCACCACACCAGACCAGTCCAGATTAGAAGGTGAGCAAATAGAACCTGATTGGAGCAGGTCAGGTGACAAGTGGGAGCACTGGGGCTGGGGACAGTACAGTAATAAATGAGGCTTAAAAAGTGGGACCCTGCCCTGGGGGGCAATAAAAATGAAGCTGACAGGTGGGGGCAATAAAAAATGAAGCTGACAAGTGTATATATACTGTGTGTGTGTGTGTATGTGTATGTGTATATATATATATATATATTAAATCTAAGTATAAATCTCAAGCATGTGTGAATCTACTTTCTGTGGACTGACAACTACTGCTGGCACCAGCAATGGGACATAATTCCTCCTACTGATATAAACGATTGACCACTGTCCCTCTAACACCAATTGTTGGACAATGTTCTTTATTGCACTGAACACAGGTGGTATGTCATTTTTTTTTTTACTCCTACTGACCACCAAGCCTGAAACATTGTTTACTCCCACTGATGCTGGGGTATTTTTTACTCCCAGTCTGAAGGACAGTAAACTGACCCTTTGTTTAGAAAATTTGAAGATCCCTCATCTAGAGGAATCAGGACCTCCTTCCTCCTGCTGGTGACCCCTCTGGTGATATAAAGATCTATATAGAGGAATCAGGACCTCCTTCCTTCTGCTGGTGACCCCTCTAGTGATATAAAGATCTTTATAGAGGAATCAGGAGCTCCTTCCTCCTGCTGGTGACCCCTCTAGTGATATAAAGATCTTTATAGAGGAATCAGGAGCTCCTTCCTCCTGCCGGTGACTCCTCTAGTGATATAAAGATCTTTATAGAGGAATCAGGACCTCCTTCCTTCTGCTGGTGACCCCTCTACTGATATAAAAGTCTATATAGAGGAATCAGGACCTCCTTCCTCCTGCTGGTGATCCCTCTAGTGATATAAAGATCTACATAGAGGAATCAGGACCTCCTTCCTCCTGCTGGTGACCCCTCTAGTGATATAAAGATCTATATAGAGGAATCAGGACCTACTTCCTCCTGCTGGTGATCCCTCTAGTGATATAAAGCTCTATATAGAGGAATCAAGACCTCCTTCCTCCTGCCGGTGACTCCTCTGGTGATATAAAGATCTATATAGAGGAATCAGGACCTCCTTCCTTCTGCTGGTGACCCCTCTAGTGATATAAAAGTCTATATAGAGGAATCAGGACCTCCTTCCTCCTGCTGGTGATCCCTCTAGTGATATAAAGATCTACATAGAGGAATCAGGACCTCCTTCCTCCTGCTGGTGACCCCTCTAGTTATATAAAGATCTATATAGAGGAATCAGGACCCCTCCTCCTGCTGGTGATCCCTCTAGTGATATAAAGCTCTATATAGAGGAATCAAGACCTCCTTCCTCCTGCCGGTGACCCCTCTAGTGATATGAAGATCTATATAGAGGAATCAGGACCTCCTTCCTCCCGCTGGAGATCCCTCTAGTGATATGAAGATCTACATAGAGGGATCAGGACCTCCTTGCTCCCGCTGGAGATCCCTCTAGTGATATAAAGATCTATATAGAGGAATCAGGACCTCCTTCCTCCTTCTGCTGGAGACCCCTCTAGTGATATGAAGATCTACATAGAGGAATCAGGACCTCCTTCCTCCTGCTGCTGGAGACCCCTCTAGTGATATGAAGATCTACATAGAGGGATCAGGACCTCCTTCCTTCTGCTGGAGATCTCTCTAGTGATATAAAGATCTACATAGAGGAATCTTGACCCCCTTTTTTCTGCTGGTGACCCCTCTAGTGATATAAAGATCTACATAGAGGAATCAGGACCTCCTTCCTCCTGCTGGTGACCCCTCTAGGGTTGCTTTTCCCACTGCCTGGCCAGGCTGTTTAGTATGATAGATGAGAGCTCTCATAAATGTTACTATAGTTTATTATTTTGAAAGAAGTTCACAATAATATTCCTCTTTGAAGTGTTGATTTTTTGAATATAGTAAATGCAATATGTTCTGCTATATCCACCTCCCTCCATAATATATTATAGTCTTGCACATTCAATCTGAATCTCCTCTGGTTCTGCTGTTTCGGAACGTCGTACTTTTTGCCTCCTGTTGTCTTCTCTTACGGTTGTGTTTTCTATCGATTCTTTCCCGCGGCGCTGCATTGTATCATGGAGTTATTGGAATGGCCAGGGCTCTAACATAGTCTATGCCCCTTATACATTGTACAGTATACATACTTACAGCCTTTTCATTACGGCGTCAACAGGTTTTATGACAATGGAAATTATTCTCCAGCTAATAATGAATTATTCATTGCTAGTTGGGATCAATTGGGTTGGCAGTTTTACAGCTCCACGTAAGTGGTTTATTCCTTTCCCCGGTAAATTATGTAGACGTTTTTACGCAGACGTTTTGTCAAGATGAATATTTTCGGTGCCAGCCGTTAGCGGTAATCACTTTTTCGCTAATTGCAAGCGCCAGGTGGAACGGTTTATCATTCCCGCTGTACGAGTTTAAATATTATGATATTCCCAGCGGCTTACATTTGGGGGCGGGGGTGGAATTTAAATGCCTCTCTCAGAGGCATGCTTATATATAATATATATAATCTATATGAAGCCTGGGAATTCGATCTTAACTTTTTTTTTTTTTTTAACTGTCTTGGGGGTTTAGATATGTGCCGCACTCCCCACTGTTCTCAGCTTTTATGGTACTTTGGGGAAACATGAAAGCAAAGGTTCAAAGCATCGCCAGAATAGATGTGAGGATTTGCCTATAAATACAACTGTCATTTTGCACATGTATTGTTTTAGCATTTAAAGTGCTTTTCCTGCTACATTTGGGAGCTAAAATATTCACAAAGCTAAGGATCAACTGGAATAATAAAAAAAATGTACTGCTTTAACCACTTGCTGGAAAAAACAAGATGCGCTATACAAAAAAAGAATTTTTTTTTCTAAAAGTCATGACATAGATCAGTGTCCATAAATGATCTAAAACGTAAAGAAAGTCCTGATCCCCAGTGAAGTGAAGGAAACAGAAGAAACAGTCCATAAGTGATGATCTACGGCTGTGGTGACGATCCAATAGATAGAAAAACCTCCACCATAAATCAATATGTCTGCTTACCAGATGACCAGCGGTCTCTTAATTAAAAGAAGACCCCAGAAGGCGTGTGGGTAAACACTATGGCAGTTGGAATGTAGAAAGACTGAATATCAAGTACACCTCCGTCTCAAGCCAATCGATGGAAAATTGGGGTCCCGATAATCATGGAAGACACATAAGGGCCACAATAGTGTAATAACGTAGGTAACATTTATTAAAAAGAAGAAAAAAACGCACTTACATATAAACGATATAAAATAGGCATGTCAAATTTGGAGCTCCGGCCGGAAGCCAACCAAAAAGACCCGTCCAAGTAGGTAGGGAAAGGTGCAGTCAACGGGGGGTGATCCGATACAACACTCGTTCCGCCCGACCGGTTTCGCGAAAACTCGCTTCCTCATGGGGCACGGGGGAAGCGAGCCCATGAGGAAGCGAGTTTTCGCGAAACCGGTTGGGCGGAACGAGTGTTGTATCGGATCACCCCCCATTGACTGCACCTTTCCCTACCTACTTGGACGGGTCTTTTTGGTTGGCTTCCGGCCGGAGCTCCAAATTTGACATGCCTATTTTATATCGTTTATATGTAAGTGCGTTTTTTTCTTCTTTTTAATAAATGTTACCTACGTTATTACACTATTGTGGCCCTTATGTGTCTTCCATGATTATCGGGACCCCAATTTTCAATCGATTGGCTTGAGACGGAGGTGTACTTGATATTCAGTCTTTCTACATTCCAACTGCCATAGTGTTTACCCACACGCCTTCTGGGGTCTTCTTTTAATTAAGAGACCGCTGGTCATCTGGTAAGCAGACATATTGATTTATGGTGGAGGTTTTTCTATCTATTGGATCGTCACCACAGCCTTAGATCAACACTTATGGACTGTTTCTTCTGTTTCCTTCACTTCACTGGGGATCAGGACTTTCTTTACGTTTTAGATCATTTATGGACACTGATCTATGTCATGACTTTTAAAAAAAAAATTTCTTTTTTTGTATAGCGCATCTTGTTTTTTCCATTTTATGTTATTACTGTACAATATTTACAGGAAGGTGCAGCTTTCTCTACATTGATTTTGTTTATACACGTGTATTATTTATGAGCATTAGTTTGTTCATTTTTATATCTATTAGCGCAGTTGCTCCCACAATTTTTTTAACCACTTGCTTACTGGGCACATATACCCCATTCGTGCCCAGACGAAATTTCAGCTTTCGGCACTGCGTAGATTTAACTGACAATTGCGCGGTCGTGCCACGTGGCTCCCAAACAAAATTGGCGTCCTTTTTTTTCACACAAATAGAGCTTTCTTTTGGTGGTATTTGATCATCTCTGCGGTTTTTATTTTTTGCGCTATAAACAAAAATAGAGCGACAATTTTGAAAAAAAAAACAATATTTTTTACTTTTTGCTGTAATAAATATCCCCCAAAAATATATAAAATATTTTTTTTTCCCTCAGTTTAGGCCGATACGTATTCTTTAACATATTTTTTGTAAAAAAAATCGCAATAAGTATTTATTGATTGGTTTGTGCAAAAGTTATACCGTCTACTAAATAGGGGATAATTTTATGGCATTTTTATTAATACATTTTTTTTGTTTACTATGAGGGCTATATTGTGTACATAGATTCTCATGATTCATAACATTTTAAGGCACATATTTTACTTGTATTTTTTTTTTTTTAAACAGGAAAGCGATGAGACTGAAGTGGATAAAAACAAATGCTGCACCCTCTGTAACATGTTCTTCACATCTGCGATTGTCGCTGAATCCCATTACCAAGGAAAGACTCACGCCAAGAGAGTGAAACTGGTCCTTGGGGAGTCTCCAGACATTCCAGCTCGAGCGGGTGAGAGACACTTATTTATAACAGAAACAGGACATTGAATGCTGCTGCTAAATATCTTGGAGCTTTGTGGATTCGTTGTTCTAAATATAAAAGGGGTTATAAAGGTTTGTTTCTCATTTTCTAAATAGGTTCCTTTAACCACTTAAGGACCGCCTCCTGCACATTTACGACGGCAGAATGGCACGGCTGGGCACAGGCACGTACCTGTACGTTGCCTTTAAGAGCCCAGCCGTGGGTCGCACGTGCGACCCGGTCCGAGCTCTGTGACCGCGCCCGCGGGACCCGATCGCCTCCGGTGTCCCGCGATCGGGTCACAGGAGCTGAAGAACGGGGAGAGGTGAGTGTTGACAAACCTTTCCTGTTCTTCTGTGTGGCAGTGACGCCGATCGTCTGTTCCCTGTTATAGGGAACGACGATCAGTTACTCACTCAGACTAGCTCATTATGAATTACTTACCTGAGATCGAGTTATCTATGTGCAGAGTGCAGGGTTTAGGGGTTCTCTATGTACAGAGTGCAGGGTTTAGGGGTGGGCTACGTACAGAGTGCAGGCTTTACAGATGTGCTATGTACAGAGTTTAGGGGTGCACTATATCTCCACTCTCTCCTACCTGGTCCGGCTCTAGTACCTCCCTGTGTAGGCAGATCTGCCTTGCCTTGCAGGGAGATCGTTCTCTCTCTCTCTCTCTGGGGAGCTGTCCCCACCATGTCCTGTCCTGAGTGTGTGCAAGGGTCAGGCCCGTCACTACAGGACAGGCAAAACAAACAATTGCTTGGGGCCCCCAACTTCCCCTTCCCAGGCTGTAGCGTGGCCGAGCTCCTCTTCCTTCCTGCTGGAGTTCTGTTAGTCCGGCCGGGTACCCCGCGTGGTACAGGAAATTCAGTTTCCTGTTCCCGGCTTGACTAACAGGAAGTGCACACTGAGTGCTTACTTCCTTTCAGTCTGGAACACAGGAAACTGAATCTCCTGTACCAGGTGGTACTCAGCCTGACATCGGCACTATCTGATAGGGGACTGGGGACCCATAATGATAGAACAGCGGACTGACAGGAGGAAGAGGAGCTCGGCCACGCTACAGCAGCAGCCTACAGGGAAGAAGGGGAGGTGAGAATAGAAAAACATAGGGACTAGGGAGGAGTAAGAACATGGGTGTAAAAAATTAGTGTAGCACTAACGTAGGCTTTGTGTGTGGGGGGTGTTTGGGGGCCCCCATTTTGCTTGGGGCCCAAAAAAATTACTTCAAACAGCCCTGGCAGGGGTCTGTTACATTTGAGAGCAAAGCGGTCTATTGTAAAAACAGAAGGCTTCTGTTTTTTACAAGTGACAGCAGGGAGCAGGAGTGGAGGGTGAGGTGCCGGAATGGAGTTCCACTACCTTCCAGCTGCAAAACTGGGTACAAGGGCCACATGACAAGGCCTTGTTTTTGACATGATGTGTGAATTATAGCAATGGCAGCACCAGGTGTGTCATGCAGTCATGGAATGGTATCTATATTTCTCTGTCTGTTCCATGATGTAAAAATACACAAAGTCCCCGTTGTACCCTTTAGGCAATTGAAGCCGCACAAATTGTCTGCTTCCTTCAATATGACGGGGATTTTAGCACAGGAAAGCCAAGACTGCAAATAAATCTTATGAGCCTAGAGCCATTCTAATCACACAGAACAAGGACAGTCTAGCTCGCCAAGTAGGGCACTCAGTCTCCATTCCAAGAACCTTTAAATAATCAATGCTGATGAGCAGCAAATGTGTTCTTATAATAACTGCTGTGTGGCTGTGGACTGTTCAGTTGCCTACCAGACTTCAGTTATATGACAAATATTTTTTAAGGGGTTGGATTAAAGTTGGTTCTAATGCATTCTCTGCATAAGGCCAGGTTCACACTGGTGTGACACGACAGTCTTACTACTTTGGATCCAACTTTGCCCTGCGACTTGAAGTCCGACATGCGTCCGACTTCAATGAACAGGGATCCGACTTCGATCCCCGACAATACCAAGCACTGTGTCTGGTAAGAATCTTGAAGGGAAACTCCACGCAAAATAATAAAAAAACAAAATGGCATGGGTTTCCACTCCTAGAGCATACCAGGCCCTTCGGTCTGATATGGATTTTAAGGGGAACCCCCTACGCCGAAAAAACGGCATGGGTGTCCCCCCAAAAACCATACCAGACTCTTATCCAAGCACACAGCGTGGCCGCTCACGAAAGGGCATGGGGACAAACGAGCGCCCCCCTTCCTGAACCATACCTGGACGCATGCCCTCAACATTGGGGGTGGGTGCTTTGCCCTACGCCCCCCACCCCAAAGCACCTTGTCCCCCCTTGTTGATGAGGACAAGGGCCTCTTCCCGACAACCCAGGCCGTTGGTTGTAGGGGTCTGCGGGTGGGGGGCATATCGGAATCTGGGAACCCCCTTTAATAAGGAGGCCCCCAGATCCAGGCCCCCCACCCTATGTTCACTTCATTTTGACTGTATCGCTTTGGTTGTTTTTTGGATTGTATTTGTACAATAGCGATGATTAGCCAAAAAGGAATAAAGGAGCCCACATAGTGAAGTACGCTTAAAAATCCTCCCAAGTTTAATAAAAAATGCACTTACAGAAAAACAGATGGATAAAAGCCCCAGACGACGTAAATTTTATGACGAAACGTACGTCGGGAAGGTGACGTGCTGACGTATGACGTGACGATCCGAGTGGAACGGGCGTTCCAGTAAGCCGGCCGGCTTTACAATTTTCCATGCTTTTATCCATCTGTTTTTCTGTAAGTGCATTTTTAATTAAACTTGGGAGGATTTTTAAGCGTACTTCACTATGTGGGCTCCTTTATTCCTTTTTGGCCAATCATCGCTGGTGTAATATCTGGAGTATCTGTAGGACATCAGAGTCAGCAGTCGGTCCATACAAAGGCCCTGGCTAGGGTGTTTAGCCACAAGTTCATAATACTTGGCTTCTGGTAAGCCTCCAATTTACTAGGTGATCTGGTGGTGGTGGCACTCTTGCTAGTGGCAGTCATATTTGTTTATGTTTATTTTGCAATACTTCACTATGCATATATTTTTTTGACACACATAACCTGCTGACGATCCATTTGGAGGTTCCCTCTACTGGTTCTTACCCGGTGTGGACTTCAAGGCCCAGGCTGGGGTTTACAGCCGCAGGCTCGTTATGCTTGCCTTCTGGTAAGCCTCCATCTTTTAAAGGTGTTATTTTTGGTGGTGGTTGTTTGTTTTTTGGACCTCCAATAATCCGGATTGGTTTCAACACAAGATTTGTTTCACAAAATCCTTTCAATTGGGAGTACAGCTGCAGGCTGATTGACTTTCTCTTGCCATTTGAACTTTATTTTCACAATTGGACTTTTTTGTATTCACTTTATAAGGGTTATTTTGTTCACACATTGTCCCTTTAACGTATTATATTAGTTTAGTATTTGTTATTAATTAATCACAGTGCAACTTCATTTTCTATTCCTTTGTATTTGTTGTGTGTATAACACTTAGTTGTTGCAGATTATGTTACTTTGTTTATTTTTAGCGTGGTAATTTCCTGTTTTTTCCATTCGTACAATAAAGACATCGTTTTAAGGAGTGCGGCAGTCCAGGATCTTCTTCCATCCAATGCACCTGTGCATAGCCAGCACCCTTTTGGTTTAGTGGGACAGAAGCAAAGCCAAGGGAGCATCAGTTTTTAGAACGGTATCATCTTTCACCCTATGTGAATGGGTAGGGGTACATCGTACCCCTACCCATTCACCTGGAAAAAAAAAGTGTCAAAAATAAAACACACTACACCGTTTTTAAAGTAATTTATTAGGCAGCTCCGGGGGTCTCTTCCGACTTCGGGGGTCTGCATTTCTTACGGTTAAAATGATATTGCAATTAATATATGCTAACTTTAAAAGAAATGCTGGTCACCTCTATCCAGTCTATGGGGTGAACATGTATAAGTCGGCCTCAGCCTTGCTCCACTCCACACGCCATGCCCTCTGACATATTTCAGACCGCCCACTGGGGCTTAGTCCTAGAGGTGTTAATTAATTAATATATGCTGATGTACAGTATGTTTTTATTTTTTTATTTATTTAATACAAACGTTTTTATTGAAGAAGTAATAACATGAACAAAATAAAGTGGCCAATGACATAAACACATTGACATAGGACATGTAACAATAAGAGATAACAGAGAACAAACCATCCTGGTCCACAAATGTGACACAAGCTACAAGTCCATTAGGAATCGTGTGGCGTCAGCGAGAGCTGAAACATCAGAATCCAGGCAAAGGGCAGTAGCAGGCCTCGCCACAATATCACGACACTACTGATTAGAGCCAATAACAATTTAACGAAAAATAATGAAAGGTAGAAAAGAACACACAAATAAAAATGGAGAAAAAAACAAAACTAAACTAACATAAGCTAAAATAAATAAAAGAAAACTGCGCCATCCAGAAAGGAAAGCGTAGCAGGTTACGGGAAGGCACCCAAACAGGTGTCAGCCTAAAAGTAATTTAGCGAGATGGAACAGGGATGGAGTGGCCATACTAATGAACGAGTGAATAAGGAGACCATGGCTTACATTTCAAATCATAAACCTGCATAGTATCCATAATGGTATGGAAGACCCTTTCCATGATCTGGATGGCCGCCATACGTTTGAGAACCTGATCCCACAGAACTCCAGGAGTTCGCCAGAACAAGGCAATGGACCAGTGGACCGCACTGAAAAGTGTGTGTGCTAATTTCTGTTCAGAGGGTGTGGAACCTGGTATCTCAGCGAAAAAAAAGCACATCTGATGTGTTAGAGTAATCTGAATCCCTGTGATCGCTGCAACCCTATCTGTAACCCTCCGCCACAGGTCCTTCAGGGATGTACAACTCCAAAAGATGTGAAAGTGGGTGCCTTTCTCTGGACAACCCCTGAAACAAAGCTTAGAAACAGCGGGGAAGATCTTATGCAATTTAGCCGGGGTAAAATACCACCTGGTGTGTAACTTCACCACCGTTTCCTTCACCGCCGCAGATTTTGTGCATATTGGAGATCCTATCCGCCCACTCCTCCGGGGAAGCCACCACCCCCGTCTCCAACTCCCAACCCAGTACGGCTGAGGATTTCACTGGGAGGCCGAGGCCACCCAGGAAACCATATAGGTTGGGAGATCAGGGGTCAAGTCCTAGGGAAAAAAGTGTGGGAACTCCCACCCAAGATCCACTCCCCCACCAAAAAAAAAAAAAGATGATACGCTCATATGCATAATTACTAAACCGCATGTTTTTTTTTTCTTCGATCCACTGTACCTTAGTAATCCATTATGTTACTGGCCGCTTCCTGTATATGTATTCATCGGGTAGTGTGCGGGAATTCCGTCACTTCCTCGATGCCTCAATGTCTCCTGGGAGCTTTTGTCATGCTTCTTTCTAAATCCCGCGATAACTTGCGATAGACCTCCGCAATGTCTCCTGGGAACAATGACAAAAGCTCCCAGGAGACATTGCGGCATCGAGGAAGTGACGGAATACCCGTACACTACCTGATGAATCCATATATAGGAAGCGGCCAGTAACATAAAGGATTACTAAGGTTCGCCTGCCCCTGACAGTGACTTGAGCTGGACATCGCCGCTTAGTGAAGGATTGGCTTGGCTGTTCTCAGCTGCTCTAATCCTGCAAAGGGAACTGCGTTCCTGCTGTGAAAAAAGTGCAGGAACTCCGTTCCCACGCGTTCCCGCAGGACTTGAGCCCTGCGGGAGATGGTTCCCCTGGCTCTGGAAGCGGGACCGCAAAGTCCCTCAAAAGTAGCAACAGGGTTAGCAAGGGTCCCCGGGTAACGAGAGTTAAAAAAATGTCTGATTTGCAAATATTTGAAAAATTCTGACCTAGGGAGGGAGTAGGAGGATTGCAAGGACAGGAAGGAGTGAATCACCCCATCTTTCTGTAATGAATGAGTCCAGGGTCACTAGGTTATTTGAGATCCAGAGGGAAAATACCCCCGGATTGGGAAATGCCGCTGGGAATGAGAGGTCATCCAAATAAGAAGCTAGCCTGGGGTTAAGAGGGAGTAAGGACAACTTATTTTTATATAACGACCAGAGATATAAGGACTGGCCCACTACCACATTTAAAGGGGAGATATCTTTGGGGCGAATAGTTTTGGACCACCACTGTATTAGGTAGATTCAGGTAGAGTTAGGCTGACTTATCAGTAGATAAGCCGACCTAACTCAGAATCTACGCCGACTTATGTTTAAGCGTATGCTCAAACAGAGATACGCTTAAACATATCTAAGATACGACGTCTTGCGCCGTCCTATCTTAGATTGCAATATTGTGGGTGGCCGCTAGGTGGCGCTTCCATTGCGGTCGGCGTAGAATATGTAAATGAGTTGATACGCCGATTCACGAACGTACGCCCGCCACAGTCGATTTATGCCGTTTCCGTAAGGCATTAGCAGGCCTAAAGTTATTCCATCTATTAGGTGGAATAACAATGTTAAAGTATGGCCGCCGTTCCCGCCGCGAGATTCGAATTTTTTACGTCGTTTGCGTAAGTCGTCCGCGAATCGGGATTTACGTAGTTTACGTCCACGTCGAAATCAATAGGCCCGTGCGGCGTACTTAGCCGCAATCCACACTGGGAAATGCAGGCGCCCGGCGCATGCGCAGTTACAAAAAGAAACGTAAAAAACGTGAGGTCAAGCCTCATTACCATAAAACACGCCTCCCTCCAACACATTTGAATTCGGCGCCCTTACGCCCACCCGCTTTAGGCTACGCCGCCGTATATTAGCAGGCAAGTACATTGAGAATCATGTACTTGCCTAGCTAACATACGGCGGCGTAGCCTAAACACGCTAAGCTACACCGCCGTAACTTTAGTCCTATCTATCTGAATCTACCTATTAGTTTTTAATGCCTTGTAATGACGTTATAAAGTTTGTTACATTTTAATTGTTCCAAATGTCCTCAATAACTTCATTCCAAGTTCCGTTTAACTTTATTCCCCCATCTTTAGAGGGGGTGGAATTAAAATTTACGGTAATTTGTACTTTAGGGATGGTGCCTGAGGGGAGGTTTTTTTTGTGGATGGTCTCTCTCATAATTTACTGTGGAAAGAGCAGAGTGATGAGCTGTGCTGCTTCTCTTTTCACTGTCCAGTCAAAGGCTGAGGGGTGGGTCCAGGACAATATGGGAGCGCAGAGGAAGTAATCCTGCTCATCAGCCTGTGGACATCTAGAGGCAAAAAATACTGCAGGGGAAATCTCAGGATTGAACGGCTGGTTTTGTTGTTGTCTCCAACAATAGGCCAATTCATTTGTAGAGTTCTGCTTTAAAAGGATTTCAGCATGTGTTCAGAATTCACAGAATAATGAGTCGCTCATCATCACATCCATACACAATGGCAACCCCCGTGGCTAGCAACACTCAGAGCGATTGCGGTGACACGTTTCTGCTCAGCTGGGGTGTCTTATCATTCACCATTCTTATATATGAGGGGTCGGGAGTTTTCATGCTTACACATTCATTGTCTGCTAATAATATTGAAATATATCATTTTTTTATTTTATTTATTATTTTTTATATACAATTAATAGGAACTAAAAATGTAACATTGGGGTAGATTCACGTACCTTTTGCGGCGGCGTATCTCCAGATACGCCGCCATAATTTGAATTCCGCGCCCGCGTAGCGTTCCGCCGATTCACAAAGGCAGTTACGCTGAAAAAATAGGCTTCCTCCACCGACGTAACTTGATTGCGGCGGCGTAGAATTGTGTGCAATATAACTTTGGCCGCTAGGGGCGCTTCCGTTGTTGTCGGCGTAGAATATGCTAATTTCCTAGATACGCCGATTCACAAACGTACGTTTGCCCGGGGTTCGTTTTTTACGTCGTTTGCGTTAAGGCTTTTTCGGCGTAAGGCTGCTCCTGCTATTAGGAGGCGCAGCCAATGTTAAGTATGGACGTCTTCCCCCGCGTCGCGATTTGAACATTTTACGTCGTTTGCCTAAGTCGTCCGTGAATGGCGCTGGACGTCATTTACCGCAATGCACGTCGGGAAATTTTAGGGACGGCGCATGCGCAGTACGTTCGGCGCGGGAATGTGCCTAATTTAAATGATCCACGCCCCCTACCCGGATCATTTGAATTAGGCGGGCTTGCGCCGGGGGATTTACGCTACGCCGCCGCAACTTTACAGGCAAGTGCTTTGTGTATCAAACACTTGCCCGTAAAACTTGCGGCGGCGTAACGTAAATGTCATACGTTACGCCGCCGCAGATTTGCCCGGTTCTACGTGAATCTGGGCCAATGAATGGAAAAATAGATTTTTTTTTAAAAGTAACTTTTAGTAACAAATTATCATCATTTTTGAAAAATAAAAGGAACGTCTGTCCTTTCTATAAATTCAGTGAAATTAAATATATACTGTATATATATATATATTAAAGAGTTGTTCTTTCTATAAGAATTGCACCCCCGTTACCTTCTGCTTTGAATTACAGTATCCCGCAAGCTTCCGCTGGCTGTATGATAATAAAATTGGTCTGGTTGTCACAATTATCTTTCCTTCTATGATTTCCTTTTGATTTCCACCGCTCGCTGTTTTAGCCCTATGGTGTTTTGTTCATTTTTATATTTTTTTTGTATTTTCTATGTATTAGAAAAATAAAGTTTAAATTAGTTGCTATTTGTTGCACAGTGCTTTGAGTATCTTGGAGAAATGGACACCGGCAACAAAAAACTGTTTGCCAGCTCAGGATAACCCCGTCCACCACAAAATTGCCTTAAAGTGGATGTAAAGCCTCTCTCATCCTTTCTAAACTCCTGCCATAGTGCTGATCTATAAGGATATAAATGCCTCCTGCATGTATCCTTACCTGTCAAATGTCTCCCCTCTGTCTGTTATAAGACCTGAAAAACTGCAGATTCTGTGGGCGGGTCTGTTGTCTGGAGCTCTGTGGGTGGAGTCGTGATGTCAGTAGACTCCCCGCCCACCTCTACACTTCCCTTGTCAACATGCATTTTCTCCCTTTCAAAGCGAGAGGGGGTAATATTCCTACAAAGCATTGCAGGCGCAGCATGTGTACACCCCCAGCCACTGCCTCTTCAGCTAAAGGGGGAGTGGTTGGGGTGGCGGTAAAAATATACTCAACTGCAGGGTTTTACGGCCCCTTAACCACTAGTACCAGCGATCCCTAAATGACTTGGCCATCACCAACTAATAAATAACCCATGAAAGTACCGTATTTATCGGCGTATACCGCGCACTATTTTTCCCTGAAAATCAGGGCAAAATCGTGGGTGCGCGATATACGCCGATACCCGCTTTCCCGCGCCGAGTTTGAATACTGTGCCGACATATACCGAGCGCAGTACACTCGTGTATAGCCGGGCAGTCTCGGCTACACTCGCGCTCACGTCCTGTACGTCCAGGACGTCAGCGCTAGCATTGCCGACTATACGCGAGTGTACTGCGCTCGGTATATGCCGGCGCAGTATTCAAACTCGGCGCGGGAAACGAGCGAGGAGGACGCCGCAGAAGGACGCCGGACCCGACGAAGAGGACACCCGAAGCCGCAGACGGACGCCGGACCCGACGAGGCCGCCGATGGACGCCGTGCAAGACACCAAACTGTAAGTACAAAAATCTTTTTTTCACAGGAATTTCGGGGCGACTTTAGGGGTGCGCGCTATACGCGGGAGCGCGCTATACCCCAATAAATACGGTAAGTCAGTGGAAAGGTTCTCTGCTGATAGAAGTGCCGTGTATCTTTGGTCTTGGCATAGTTCATGTCCTGCGGGTTCTTCTCTGGGCAGGAAGCTACAAGGTGCCATGCTGACTTATGAGGCCCTCTGTAAAATCAATTCCGTCTCGATTTTTTGGGGAGTGCGCGGCACTTTTCTTTTTTCTTTTCACTGTTTCAGCAAACTACTTAAAGAATGCATTTGGTGATTCAGGTTTTTTTTTTTTTTTTGTTGCTTTCAATACTCTGCGCTCGTAACCCGGAACGTTCAATAGTTCTGACTGTTCTGTAAATTAGTCAGTTTGATTTGCTTTCGTATTTTTGAAAGACTTGTCTGGCGTCTTTTATTTTATTTAAAGAGGAACTGCAGGCCGCTCACATAATTTGTAATGAAAAAAAAAAACATCTTTGCCATTCTGAAGCTTCCCTCCAACCACTTTGCATATTATTTGATATATACTGTGATTCTGTACTTGCCAAATATGCTGCAGAAATCTCCCTCCCACTGCGTCTGCCTGCAGCCATTTTAACTGTGGGCAGCTGAAGCTGCTGCCTGTTCACTTCCTGGATTTACACAGAGACACACGTCCAGCTCTGCAGCTCTCATTGGCCTTCTTATGACTCACCCCTCCTCCCTTCCTGACATACTCTCATGAGAGAGAGAGTACTCTGCAATACCCCCCTGCGCAATACTCTGCAATACCTCCTGCACAATACTCTGCAATACCACCGCACAATACTTTGCAATAACCCCTGTGCAATACTCTGCAATACCCCCGCGCAATACTCTGCAATACCCCCTGCGCAATACTCTGCAATACCCCTGCGCAGTACTCTGCAATACCCCCGCACAATACTCTGCAATACCCCCTGTGCAATACTCTGCAATACCCCCTGCGCAATACTCTGCAATACCCCCTGCACAATACTCTGCAATACCCCCTGTGCAATACTCTGCAATACCCCCTGTGCAATACTCTGCAATACCCCCTGTGCAATACTCTGCAATACCCCCTGCGCAATACTCTGCAATACCCCCTGCACAATACTCTGCAATACCCCCGCACAATACTCTGCAATACCCCCTGTGCAATACTCTGCAATACCACCGCACAATACTCTGCAATACCACCGCACAATACTCTGCAATACCCCCCGCACAATACTCTGCAATACCCCCTGTGCAATACTCTGCAATACCCCCCACACAATACTCTGCAATACCCCCCACACAATACTCTGCAATACCCCCTGCACAATACTCTGCAATACCCCTGCACAATACTCTGCAATACCCCCTGTGCAATACTCTGCAATACCCCCCACACAATACTCTGCAATACCCCCCGCACAATACTCTGCAATACCCCCTGCACAATACTCTGCAATACCCCTGCACAATACTCTGCAATACCCCCTGCACAATACTCTGCAATACCCCCTGTGCAATACTCTGCAATACCCCCTGCACAATACTCTGCAATACCCCCTGCGCAATACTCTGCAATACCCCCTGTGCAATACTCTGCAATACCCCCTGTGCAATACTCTGCAATACCCCCTGTGCAATACTCTGCAATACCCCCTGCACAATACTCTGCAATACCCCCGCACAATACTCTGCAATACCCCCTGCGCAATACTCTGCAATACCCCCTGTGCAATACTCTGCAATACCCCCTGCGCAATACTCTGCAATACCCCCTGCGCAATACTCTGCAATAACCCCCGCGCAATACTCTGCAATACCCCCTGCGCAATACTCTGCAATACCCCCTGCGCAATACTCTGCAATACCCCCTGCGCAATACTCTGCAATACCCCCTGCGCAATACTCTGCAATACCCCCTGCTCAATACTCTGCAATAACCCCTGCGCAATACTCTGCAATAACCCCTGCACAATACTCTGCAATACCCCCTGCGCAATACTCTGCAATACCCCCTGCGCAATACTCTGCAATACCCCCTGCGCAATACTCTGCAATACCCCCTGCGCAATACTCTGCAATACCCCCTGCGCAATACTCTGCAATACCCCCTGCGCAATACTCTGCAATAACCCCTGCGCAATACTCTGCAATACCCCCTGCGCAATACTCTGCAATACCCCCTGCGCAATACTCTGCAATACCCCCTGCGCAATACTCTGCAATACTCCCGCACAATTTACAGATATTGGCACCATAGCTTGTGGACGCTATAACTTTCACAAAGACCAAATAATATCCACCAATTTGTACTTATTTTTACCAAAGATATGTAGCAGTATAGATTTTGGCCAAAATTTATGAAGAACATTTTCAAATTTGCTAAATTTTATAACAGAAACAAAGAATTTTTTATTTTTATTTTTTCACAGAATTTTCAGTCTTTTTTCTTTTTTAGCGCAACAAATTAAAAATTATACAGCGATGAGTGCTATTAAAATGCACTGATTTACTGTGTAAATGACACTGGGAGGGAAGGAGTTAACCACTAGGGGGGCGCTGAAGGGGTTAAGTGTTCACTGTCCTGTCACTAGGCAGAACAGGGAAATGCCTTGTTTAAACAGGCATCCCTCCGTTCTGCCTCTCCATTACACGATCGCGGGACACCGGCGGACATTGAGTCTTGCGGGTCCCGCGGGCACGGAGCTCGCGGCAGGCACTGGCACGGAGCTCACGGCGGGCATGGAGCTTGCGACGGGCGCGTGCCAGCGCGGCGGGAATCTTCATAAGCAAGGTACAGGTACGTTGCTTTGCCCACATGAGCCATTCTGCCGACGTATATGTTCGTTAGGCGGTGGGCAAGGGGTTAAGACCAATAATAAATGACAAAACATAAATAGGGACAAGGGTTTTTCTTTATTTCTGAAACCCCTGATGCCTTTTTATTATAACATAATAGTTGTGTATACGGCTGTGAAATCCAATTGTATCTAATCAGACGTAGGAGTACACTTGTGGAGACTTCAAAAAAAAAAAAGTCAAACCTGATTTAGCACCCTCGTAGTTGCACTTGAAAATAAAATGTGGAAATGCGCGTGTGCCAGGCTAGGTGTACGGCGCGAAGTCCCCGGAAAGCTCGGAGCCTCAGCTGCTGTTCCTAGGAAGGCAATGAATCAAGCCGCTCTCTGGGGATTTATAAGCATATGGACCGCGTTTAGCCAATTCCTGCGCGTGCCTCCAAATAAAATCTGTTCACTGTCCTTAAGTAACCAGGACAATGAAAGGAAGAGTCGGCGCCGCACGAAACTTTTCTTTATCGAACGCACAGCCAATTTATATATAACCATTTTTAAGTACAAATTTACAATTTAAAATATCTGCATTAACCGCTTACCTACCTGGGGCAATTGTTTTAGTTTTTGCAAACATTACATTTTTTACTTGATTTATTTCAGGTACTTATTTAGCACTGTCAGTTTACACATCGCTTCATATATACTGTACACATACCGGCCACTTTATTTGGTACACCTTGCTAGTCCCGGGTTGGACCCCCTTTTGCCTTCATTCTTGATGGCATAGATACAACAAGGTGTTGGAAACGTTTCTCAGAGATTTTGGCCCAGATCCCACAAAGAAGTTACGTTGGTGTTTCTATTGATACGCCGCGTAACTTCTAGGATGCTCCGGCGTATCTTTGTTTTGTATCCACAAAACAAGATACGCCTGTATGTGGGCTAGATCCGACTGACGTACGTCTTAGTACACTGTCGGATCTTAGGTGCATATTTACGCTGCCCGCTAGGTGGCGCTTCCGTTGATTTCCGCGTAGAGTATGCAAATTAGCTAGATACAGCGATCCATAAACGTACGTCCGCCCGGCGCATTTTTTTACATTGTTTACGTAAGGCTTTTTTCAGCGTAACGTTACCCCTGGGTCTATGAGGCGTACGCAATGTTAAGTATGGACGTCGGGATAGCATCGAATTTTCCGTTGTTTGCGTAAAACGTTCGCGAATAGGGCTTTGCGTAAATTACGTTCACGTCGAAAGCATTGACTATTTGCGACGTGATTTCTAGCATGCGCACTGGGATACCCCCACGGACGGCTTATGCGCCGTTCCAAAAAAACCCGTCATTTACGTGGGGTCAAGAGAATTACCATAAAACACGCCCACATCTTATCCATTTGAATTGCGCGCCCTTACGCCGACACAGTTACACTACGCCGCCGGAAATTCTTTAAGGATACGGAAACTACGCTCTAAGTTACGGCAGCGTAGTGTATCTTAGGTACGCTACGCCTGCCTAAAGATAGGCAGATCTTTGTGGATCTGGCCCTTACTCTGCAGATTTGTCGGCTGCACATTCATGATGCCACCCCCCCCCCCTCACTCCACCACATCCCAAAGGCAGGGCAGCCATCAGGAATTATAGGGTCCCTTACACAGCGTCAGGGCATGGGCCCCCTGGAGCAGAGAACGGGGGGGGGGGGGGGGGGGTGCCGTCGCTAATTGAGAAGCGGGGGGTTGCCACGAATTGAGGGGGGGGGGTTGCCCTGGGGACCTCTGGGCCCCTTACAAAAAAGAAAAATAAATATAAAAAAATATATATTTATAAAAAAAAAGGGGGTTGCCATCCGGGGCCCTGGGGACCTCCGGACCCTTTAATAAAAAAATAAAAATAAAAAAAATAAAAATAAATGTTTTTATAAAAAAAAAGGGGGGGGTTGCCACCCGGGGCCCTGGGGACCTACGGGCCCCTTACATAAAAAAAAGGAGGGGGGTTGACATTCGGGCCCCTGGGGACCTCCAGGCCCCTTACAAGTGTACTGCCTGTGCCCCCCTGATGGCGGCCCTGCCCAAAGGGTCTCTATTAGACCCCAGAGTTTGTTCCAGATTACATAGGGCTTGCTAGAATCCTCCATCGGCCATGTATTAGATAATGTAGTCCAAGCACACAGATCCTCGTCTCTGGTGTGTTAAATAAGTCCTTTTCACGGCGGTTCTTGATTGGCTCACGCGGTTAACCTCTGTCTGAAGCACCACTTCATACATCGAGTGAAACGACTTGTTAATATGCTAACCAGGCAGGCGCCCAATGCCGGGGTCAGGAGCCTTCAATTCTTCTCTTAAATAATAAGCGCCATTTCTGGCCGCTCTGCGCGGTTTCTTGGCCGGGGCTTCCGACTCTTTGCTTGTCTTCTGGTATTTCAGCGGAGCCTTTCATTAGCAATTCATTCTGCAATCTCACAAAATATTCAGCGTAAAGTTGCTCGCCGTGACAGGAGAAGCGCCTAAGAGATGGGTCGCGGAATGCTTGGCGTACGACCTCTCCCGAAATGCAAACGACCATGGGGTAGATTCAGAGAGCAATTACGCCGGCGTATCCATAGATACACAGCGTAATTGCTAAGTAGCGCCGGCGTATCTACTTTCTGTATTCAGAAAGCTAGATACGCCGACTTTAGCCTAAATCTCTTACGCCGTCGTATTTTAGGGTGCATTCTGACGCTGGCCGCTAGGTGGCGCTCCCATAGATGTCAGTGTAGAGTATGCAAATTACATACTTACGCAGATTCACGTCCGCCCGGCGTTAGTCTTTTACGTAATTTGCGTACGTCGTTTTCGTCGTAAGGCTGCTCCTGCTATTAGGAGGCGCAGCCAATGTTAAGTATGGACGTCGTTCCCGCGTTGCGATTTGAAATTTTTACGTTGTTTGCGTAAGTCGTCCGTGAATGGCGCTGGATGCCATTTACGTTCACGTCGATACCAATGACGTCCTTGCGACGTCAATTACCGCAATGCACGTCGGGAAATTTTAGGGACGGCGCATGCGCAGTACGTTCGGCACGGAACGGCGCCTAATTTAAATGATCCTACGGGATCATTTGAATTACGCGCACTTACTCCGGCCCCTTTTACGCTACGTCACCGCAACTTTACAGGCAAGTGCTTTGTGAATCAAGCACTTGCCTGTAAAACTTGCGGCCGCGTAACGTAAATGTCATACGTTACGCCCCCGCAGTTTTGCGCGCCCCTACCTGAATCCACCCCCTTGAGCAGAATGGGTAAGGCACATTTTTAAAGGGTTGCAAGAGACCCTGTCGCCACCACGATTCTTTTTTTAGTTCTTTTAACCACTTGACTTCCGGAAAGGTTTTACCCCGTTCATGACTAGGCCATTTTGTGCTTTTTCAGCACTGCGCTACTTTAACCACTTAAGACCCGGACCAAAATGCAGGTAAAGGACCAGGCCCCTTTTTGCGATTCGGCACTGCGTCGCTTTAACTGACAATTGCGCGGTCGTGCGACGTGGCTCCCAAACAAAATTGATGTCCTTTTTTTCCCCACAAATAGAGCTTTCTTTTGGTGGTATTTGATCACCTCTGCGGTTTTTTATTTTTTGCGCTATAAACAAAAATAGTGCGACATTTTTGAAAAAAAAACTATATTTTTTACTTTTTGCTATAATAAATATCCCCCAAAAATATATAAAAAAACGATTTTTTTCCTCAGTTTAGGCCGATACGTATTCTTCTACCTATTTTTGGTTAAAAAAAAAATCGCAATAAGCGTTTATCGGTTTGCGCAAAATTGATAGCATTTACAAAATAGGGGATAGTTTTATTGCATTTTTATTACTACTAATGGCGGCGATCAGCGATTTTTTTCGTGACTGCGACATTATGGCGGACACTTCGGACAATTTTGACACATTTTTGGGACCATTGTCATTTTCACAGCAAAAAATGCATTAAAAAAATGCACTGATTACTGTGAAAATGACAATTGCAGTTTGGGAGTTAACCACAAGGGGGCGCTGAAGGGGTTAAGTATGACCTCATATGTGTTTATAACTGTAGGGGGGGGTGTGGCTGTAGGTGTGACGTCATCGATTGTGTTTCCCTATAAAAGCGAACACGCGATCGATGACGGCGCCACAGTGAAGAACAGGGAAGCCGTGTTTACACACAGCTCTCCCCGTTCTTCAGCTCCTGGGGACTGATCGCGGGACTCCAGCGGCGATCGGGTCCGCGGGTCCCACGGTCACGGAGCTTCAGACCGGGTGCGCCGGGACCCACGGCTGGGCATTTAACAATCACGTACAGGTACGTGATTGTGCCCAGCCATGCCATTCTGACGACGTATATCGGCGTTAGGCGGTCCTTAAGTGGTTAATACCACAATGCATTCAAACAGCAGTTGACCATTTCGTAAGCAGATGCAACGCCATGCAGATGCAAAGACACGGCAACACAAGGCGAAGCTGATACAAAGCCAGACAACATAGGTGTGCGCAGACTATCGCATTAGGGTGTGGCACCCCAAAGCTCCAACACATATGTGTTTGACATATTTACCGGCCTCTTCCCCGCACTCCATCCTCAAACAATGGGAGAAAGGGGGAGCAAGGGAGCACATGGGGGACCCGGGCAACAGAAGGAAGAGGAACAGGAAAGGAAGGGTGGCATATATTAGTACCAATCCCCTATATTTTCCTCCTGTGGCAGCTGAATGTTAACAAAAGGGAGAGGAGGAGAAGCCTACTTTCAGCTGCTGCAGGAGGAAAATACAGATCGGTTCCATTAAATTCCACCCCCGCCACCTCTCCTGTCCAAGTTCTGAGGACCGGAAAAGGAAGGATTGCAGTTTACCTGTCACCTGCCCACCATTGACAGGTTGCCAACCCCAGGATTAGGGTGTGCCCAGCCCAGGCACACCTGGCACACCCCTTGCGTACGCCTATGCCAGACAAACAGGATCAGAAGCCGTAGGCCAATGCAGGTCGGATTGTGGAACAAACGGATGCAAAAGTGAGAAGACCAGTGCAAACTAACTCAGACAAATGCACCAGCCCTGGTTCGGGAGGAGAGAGACCCTAAAAAGCCACAAACAGAGCAGATGGCACAGGTTTTCATGAGCTCGTAAAGACAAGACTAAAAAAAAGGCTGCAGCATTGCCAGACAGGCAGAGTAGGCACCGGCCTATAATCTAGGGTGACCAGACATCCCTGGTTTCCAGGGACAGTCCCTGGATTGAGGACACTGTCCCCGGAGCCAGCCTGTCCCCGGATTTGTCCCCAGATTGCAGTGACATGAAGGGGGGGGCATCTCGTACTCTCGCCCCGGGTGCAACATTTGGGGGGGCACAAAATCATTACTGTAACCCCACCCCCAACTGTGCTGTGTTGCCATACTGTAACCCCACCCCCAACATAGGGACTAGGGAGGGGGAGGAGGAAGAACATGGGTGTAAAAAATTTGAGTAGCACTAACGTAGGCTTTGCATGCGGGGGGGGGGTGCTTGGGGGGCCCCCATTTTGCTTGGGGCCCCCAAATCCCTTCAAACGGCCCTGGCGTGTGGCACAATGCCTGCTATTGTGCGCAGGCGCCGTCTACAGCTGATCATAAAATTCTGATGTTCGGAGGCTCCGTACTGCGCAAAATGTGTCACGAGCGATCGCGGGTGCCCTGCGGTCATTGCGTCCGCCGGGCACTTGCATCGACTCTGGGGGGGGAAAGCAGCGTGCGCGCCCCTAGTGGCCACAGGGCGAAGCGACGTAACATAACGTTGTTTCGCCCAGCCATGCTGCCGCAGTAAAACTGCGGCGGCTGGTCGGCGAGTGAACTTTATTGACCTGACGGCCATTGGATTGTTGGTAAGGTAAGTATTTGCCTATAGTTCCATTTTATGGTTGGCATCACACCTACCGTATTTTCCGGCGTATAAGACGACTCGGCGTATAAGACGACTCGGCGTATAAGACGACCCCCTATTTTTCCAGGAAAAAATTTGGTTTTGGGATATACTCGCCGTATAAGACGACCCCCTTCCTACTAGTCTTTCTGGAAGCTGAGGGTTAGCCAGAACAACCGCTGACAGAAACAACCGCTGACAGAAACAGGCTTTTTTCAAGCCTCACTATGGCATTACATTCCTCACTGTGCCATTACATGCCCCCACTGTGCCATTACATGCCCCCACTGTGCCATTACTTGCCCCCACAGTGCCAATACATTACATGCCCCCACAGTGCCATCACATTACATGCCCCCACAGTGCCATCACATTACATGCCCCCACAGTGCCATCACATTACATGCCCCCACAGTGCCATCACATTACTTGCCCCGACAGTGCCATCACATTACTTGCCCACACAGTGCCATCACTTGCCCACACAGTGCCATCACTTGCCCCCACAGTGCCATCACTTGCCCCCCCCTTTTCCCCCCCCACTGTGCCATCACTCACGTTTTGCAGGCCGGTGACAGTCTCCGTCTGCTGCGAGCGTCCATGATTTCAAAGCCGCGCCGTCTTCTCAGCGTGTCCTGTGATCGTCCGAGGATGAGAAGGCATCCGTGATAGGCGGAACACAGAACAGAGGCGCTGCTGAGAAGATTTGTGTTCCGCCTATCACAGGACACGCTGAGAAGACGGCGCGGCTTTGAAATCATGAACGATCGCAGCTGCACGGAGACCGTACCCGGCGTATAAGACGACCCCCGACTTTGGATGCATTTTTTTTGCATCCAAAAAGTCGTCTTATACGCCGGAAAATACGGTATGTGATTCTAGTTTTCATTGGTTTTCATGTTTTTCTCAACCTTATTACAAGAAACGCACTTATGCGCATTTCCTTGTATTATGTACCCGAGTAGGTGAGACTTTCTTGGGGCACTGGACTTACAAGGCAGGAGGGTAGACAGGGGAATGGCAGAGAACACTGGAATACACAGACTGGGAGCGCACAGGTGTGGATAACGAGGCAGGCTGGACTCAGACACAGAGACAGAGAACAGGATGGAGTGCAAAGAGAGACACCAAGGTGAAGGAAGGTGGAATGCACAGAGCAAGATACAGGTGGACAAGACTATACAAGGTAGGGAACACGCTGGGACAAACTAGGAGCAAGGATGGAAATAAAATGGGACACGCTGAGAGCAATGCAGGAAGAAATAGGAACACTGGGGGGCCAAATAAGTGTAGCAATGTCCCAGGCCTCCTTCAGTCTGAGGACCTCCAGAGCCAAGAGCTGCTGACTGACACCCTTCCATGTAGAGTGAGTTGCAGTGGCAGCTACTGAGCCCCCATAAAATGCTGCCAGTGTGCCCATCAATTGCCGCTATTGTGCCCCATCAGATGCTGCTTGCACTTGCCTTTCTCAGAGCGGGTCAGAGGCGGTCTCCTGCACGCAGGGCCGCCATCAGGAATTATGGGGCCCCTTACACAGCTTCAGGCATGGGCCCTCCTGGAGCAGAGGGGGTGCTGCCGCCTGAAATTGAGAAGCGGGGGGGGGGCCTTTACAAAAAAAAAGAAGAAATAAAGAAAAATATATATATATAAAACAGAAAAAAAAAAGGGGGGGTAGCCATCCGGGGCCCTGGGGACCTCTGGGCCCTTTAATAAAAAAAAAAAGAAACCTCTGGGCCCTTTGATAAAAAAAATAAAAAAAATAAACATTTATAAAAAATATATAAATGATTTTTTTTTTTTTATATATAAAAAAAAGGGGGGGTTGTCATCCGGGGCCCTGGGGATCTCCGGGCCCCTGGGGGAAAAAAATTGGCCCTTTAATAAAAAATAAAATAAAAATATATATTTTTTATAAAAAATGAATAAAAAAAAAAAGGGGTTGCCATCCGGGGCCCTGGGGGCCTCCGGGCCCTTTACAGGTGTGCACGTCCTGCATGTCTTCTGCCGTCCTCTCTCAGGCGTCCAATCACAGCGCCTGACGTTTCAGCCAATCAGGTGACCGGTAACAGACCTGGCAACCTGATTGACTGAGAGGCGCCCGCTGTTCACATTTTTGGGTGCCTATTAAAGCTGACGGCTCTAATCAGGCGCTTGCAAAAAAACACCCCCCGCCAGTGTAATTCAGGAGCCCCAAAAGGGGCCGGTCACCTGAATAGGGGGTGTTAGTGGCGACCATGGATAGATTCATGCATTGCATGAATCTATCTATTGGTGATAGAGCGGTGGCAGGAGAGAGGGGGCGGCGCTCCTGTTCACTTAATGGATGCACCGCCACGTGTGGGTTGTAAGGCATAGTGGGTGAGGATGGGCTCAGGCGTTTTTGCAAACCCCACGTGCAGAGCCCGCCAGGGAGTCGGCACTGCGCTAATCACAGGCACTGAGACATTTCCCAATTTCTGTAGACGCACATCGGGACAATGTCTCACTGCCTGCCCTGGCGGGCTCTGCACGTGGGGTTTGCAAACACGCCTGAGCCCATACTTTATAGTGGGTGTACTTCTTGAATGCAAAGAGATTTTATTTCTCTTCGGCCGGATTCACACTAGTGCGGTGCAAATTTCAGTTCTCTTATCTCTGCAGAGAGATAAGAGAACTGTTCATTTTTAGATGCAAATTTGGAGACCTGGGAGAGGGGAGGGGGGAAGTGTATTGAGCTGAATGAGAGAAATCCTGAAGAGAAATGAACACATGTGCGAATCAGATGCATGCCCATAGAAGATAATGGGCCTGAATTCGCACCTGAGCCGCACCGCAATGCCTAGAAAACGCACATGTTTTTTCGGCAATGCGCAGTGCGATTGCATCGCACATATGTGAACCAGCCTCATTGAAATCAATGTATTTTATAATGTTATGCGAACTTTGGGAGAGAGGGGGTTGGGGCCAGGACACCCTTACGCAGTTGCAATGTTAATTGGCAGACTCCGAGACTTCTATAGGAGGACAGCCATACAGGGAAAGACATCACATCTGCATGTGTAGGAATGCTGTCTCCTATGGCAACAGTCCTTAACAGTTTCTAACACAAGGGGGTTGATTTACTAAAAGGAAATCCACTCTGCACTAGAAGTGCAGTTGCTGTAGATCACTATAGATATTAGGGGAAGCTCTGCTGATTTTATCATCCAATCATGTACAAGCAAAAAAAATGTTTTTTATGTTCCTTGCATGTCCCCCTCGGATCAACAGCGACTGCACTTTCAGTGGAACGTGGATTTGCCTTTTGTGAATAACCCCCAAGGTGTAGCAGTTCCTTCACTTCTTGTAGTTCTTCCGCCCACTGAGCTCCCCGTCTCTCTCACTTGACTAGATGATTTACTGCCACCAAATTCCTTGAGCTCCTCCAATCTTCACTGTAGTATCTTCCTCAAGCGTCACCCCGGCTTCTCTGTTGGGTCCCTAGCTTGGCACTCAAAATACTTTTCAATAGAGGTGCACCGAAATGGAAATTTCAGAACCGAAACAAAACCGAAATAAAAAAAAATGTCAGGCCGAAACCGAAACCGAAAATGACTTTTATTTTTTTTTATTTTTTTGTATTCTATGTTAAAACAGTACAGTCGGATTGCAAAAATGTATGTAGCATCCTATCACTGTCCCCCAATTGCCGCCTCTTGTTTCTTTTTTTTTTCTTTTTTTTATTACTTTATCACTTTTTTATTGTAGCTTGTCGTTTTACTTTTTTTATTTTTGTATAATTTTCATATTTTTAATATTATTTTTCTTATTCTTTACTTTTTAATTACCTATTTTATTAATTTAATTATTATTTCTTATTTTTCTTTTACTTAAAGCGGAGTTCCACCTAAAAATGGAACTTCCGCTTAATCCACTCCTTGCCCCCTTACATGCCACATTTGGCATGTAATTTTTTTGGGACGGGGGTGGGGGCTTCAGGAGAAGGGGACTTCCTGTCCCACTTCCTCCTTCCGCCGAGGGGCTGGTAAGGCGAATAGCTTAATCGCCTTATTGCAGCCCCTCCCTTTAGGCGAGCGCCTGTCCAATCGGACCGCAACGCTCGCGCATGCGCAGTGGGTCCCCGACCGTGAAGCCGAAAGCTGTCACTGCCGGGTGCCCACACTAGGAATGAAGACGCCGGCCGGCAAGGGGGGGGGCGAGGAGCGGAGCCCCGGCCGGCATTTCGCTGGAACCGTGGAGCATGTAAGTGTCTGTTTATTAAAAGCCAGCAGCTACACTTTTTGTAGCTGCTGACTTTTAATAAACTTAAAGCGGGGGTTCACCCTTAGAGGGCACTTTTCCCCCTTAGATTCCTGCTCGTTATTACTAGGGGAATCGGCTATTTATTTTAAAATATGTGCAGTACTTACCCGTTTACGAGATGCATCCTCTCCGTCGCTTCCGGGTATGGGCTTCGGGAATGGGCGTTCCTTCTTGATTGACAGGCTTCCGAGAGGCTTCCGACGGTCGCATCCATCGCGTCACGATTTTCCGAAAGAAGCCGAACGTCGGTGCGCAGGCGCAGTATAGAGCCGCACCGACGTTCGGCTTCTTTCGGCTACGAGTGACGCGATGGATGCGACCGTCGGAAGCCTCTCGGAAGGCTGTCAATCAAGAAGGAACGCCCGCTCCCGAAGACCCATACCCGGAAGCGACGGAAGAAGATGCAGCTCGAAAACGGGTAAGTACTGCTCATATTTTAATACAAATAGCCGATTCCCCTAGACCGAACGAGCAGGAAGCTAAGGGGAGAAAACATTTTTTTTTACAAATGGGTGAACTCCCGCTTTAAAAAAAGGCTGAAACACCCCTTTAACTTTATTGCTATCATACAGGAGAAAATAATTCCCTGTGTGATAGCAATTGGAGGTGACAGGTTCTCTTTATTAACCCTGTCACCTCCAAAAAGGAGTGCATTGATAGCAGGGACAGGAGCCAGACTAGGCAGCCGGGGGAGGAGGGGGGGGGGGGGGACAGAGTGCCGAAGATAGAGCCAGCCGAGGGAGGTGGGGGAAGGACAGATGGCTGCACAGTGCACACATGTTCTACTAGAAAAAAAAGCAACTCACCGCCCGTATGCTGAAACTGTCTCCACGCTGCTCGCAACACAGCCCCGCCTCCTCCTAACCCCACGCTGTGATAGACAGAACACATCTCAGCATTAGACCCGCATTCTGTCTATCACAGCGTGGTTAGGAGGAGGCGGGGCTGTGTGCGAGCAGAGCGGAGACAATTTCAGTGTGTGTTTTACCGCTCTGCAATCCCGCGTTGCACCACTAGTCATTTTTAAGTTGTTTTGGCATTTCCCCAAAACAGCTATTTTCGGCCGATATATCGGTGCATCCCTACTTCTCAATATATTCAATTTCCTCTCACAGCCTGTTTGGCTATGGGACAGGAAGTGAAAGGGAAATCTCCACAATGGGGCACAGGTGGCGAGGGAAAAAAATCTGACAGGGTGTTATAACCCTTTTTTGCTCTGTCCAAAATGAAAAAAAAAAATGTTTGCCCTTAGTTCTACTTTAGGTTCTTGACTTCTTATTGGTTGTCTCCATTACGAGGGAGGGCCACATGTGACTTGATGATATTGATTTCACAATTTAGAACTTTCCCTTTAGGCCGGGTTCACACTGGTACGACAAACGTTCCGACATTGGGAGCTCATGTCACATGACGTTTGAAAATCAATGTTTCCCTATGGGAGCCGTCTTAACTGGCCCAACACAAGTCGGTCCGACTTTGAAAATGCTCCCTGCACTACTTTGGTTCGACTTTGTGATCCTACTTCAGCCCATTGAATATCACTGAAGTCGGACCGCCCTGTTAACTGATTCGACTTTGAAATGCGACTTGTGCTCTGATGATCTTAAAGGGGAACTCTACACCAGATTTAAAAAAAAAAAACGGCATGGGTTCCCCCTCCAAGAGCATACCAGGCCCTTCGGTCTGGTATGGATTTCTCCCCTCTCCAGCTTTTTTTAGGTGAATGGGTAGGGGTATAATGTACTCCATACTCATTCACATAGGATGGGGGGCTGGGATCTGGGGACCCCCTTGTTAAAGGAGTCTCCCAGATTCCGATAAGCCCCGCAGACCCAGACAACCAACGGCCAGGGTTGTCGGAAAGAGGCCCTTGTCCTCATCAACATGGGAACAATGTGCTTTGGGTTGGGGGGGCACAGGGACCCCCACCCCAAAGCACACACCCCCCCTATGTTGAGGACATGTGGCCCGGTACAGTTCAAGAGGGGGGGCGCTTGCTCGTCCCCACCCCCTTTTCTGACCTGCCGGGTTGTGTGCTGGGATAAGAGTCTGGTAAACACTTGGGGGGGACCACGCCATTTTTTAGACATTGGGGTTCTGCTTAAAAAAAAAAAAAAAACAGCATGGGTTCCCCCTCCAAAAGCATACCAGGCCCTTCGGTCTGGTATGGATTTTAAGGGGAACCCCCAAAGGGCCTGGTATGCTCTTGGAGTGGGGGAACCCATGCCGTGTTTTTTTTTTTTTTTAACATTTTGCGTGGAGTTCCTTCTAAAGATTCATACCAGACACAGTGCCTGGTATTGTCGGGGATCAAAGTCGGATCCCTGTTCATTGAAGTTGGATGGATGTGGGACTTCAAGTCGCAGGGCAAAGTCGGATCCAAAGTGGTACAACTGTCGTGTCACACCAGTGTGGACCCGGCCTTAGTCCAGATATCCTCTTCCTTCTTCCTTCCTTGTTTCTTCCTTCTTTATTCTTTCTTCTTCCTTCTTCCTCCTTCTTTCTTCTTCTTCCTCCTTCTTTCTTCTTTCTTCTTCTTTCTTCTTCTTCTTTCTTCTTTCCTCTTTCTTCTTTCCTCCTTCTTCTTCCTCCTTCTTCTTCCTCCTTCTTCTTCCTCCTTCTTCTTTCTTCTTCTTCTTTCTTCTTCTTCTTCTTCTTCTTCTTTCTTCTTCTTCTTCCTCCTTCTTCCTCCTTCTTTCTTCTTCTTCCTCCTTCTTTCTTCTTCTTCTTTCTTCTTTCTTCTTCTTTCTTCTTTCTTCTTTCTTCTTTCCTCCTTCTTCTTCCTCCTTCTTCTTCCTCCTTCTTCTTCCTCCTTCTTTCTTCTTCTTCCTCCTTCTTTCTTCTTCTTCCTTCTTCTTCTTCCTCCTTCTTTCTTCTTCTTCTTCTTTCTTCTTCTTTCTTCTTCTTCTTTCTTCTTCTTCTTCCTTCTTTCTTCTTCTTCCTCCTTCTTTCTTCTTCTTCCTCCTTCTTTCTTCTTCTTCCTCCTTCTTTCTTCCTCCTTCTTTCTTCTTTCTTCCTCCTTTTTTCTTCTTCTTCTTCCTCTTTCTTTCTTCTTCTTCCTCCTTCTTTTTTCTTCTTTTTCTTTCTTTCTTCTTCTTCTTCCTTCTTCTTCCTTCTTCTTCTTTCTTCTTCTTCCTTCTTCTTCTTCCTCCTTCTTTCTTCTTCTTCTTCTTTCTTCTTCTTCTTTCTTCTTCTTCTTCTTTCTTCTTCTTCTTCCTTCTTTCTTCTTCTTCCTCCTTCTTTCTTCTTCTTCCTCCTTCTTTCTTCTTCTTCCTCCTTTCTTCTTCTTCCTCCTTCCCCCTTTTTTCTTCCTTCTTCTCTCTCTTCTTTTTTTTTTTTTTTATGAAATTCAATCTGAAAGCTTTTTGAGTTCTGCATTCCGTATTAAGATATGACATGTCTTTCCTATTGAAAATCTGGAAGTGAACATATGCAGAGATGGTTCCGCTACATAGAACAGATATAATGGCTAAGAAGTAATTGGAAAATCTTTACAGCCACTTACTTGGCAGAGAAACCCCCTTTATGTAAACCGTATCCAAAAAAAAAAGAAAAGTGGAACGCTTCCTTACCTGCTTTGATGGAGGCGAGCACACAACTCTGTCATTTTAGGTAGGAATATAAACCCCCCCTCCCCCACCCTGTAGAAAGTACAAGCGCTGGAATATTTTCATCATCTCTTTTTAATGCAGTTTTTATGTTAATTAATTTGGCTTCAGCTGCTTTATTACACCTGCAGGTTTAAACTAAAAAGCTGTTTCATTTCGCTGCACCGCACACCAGCGGGTTCCCGTTATAGCTGTGATGGGCAGTTGTTGGCGTTGTCGCACTTCTTCTCCCATGATGTTCTGCAAGAGACTTGACTGCCGACCGTTATTCCGTACCAAGCTGGCCGTCTTCCCCATTAAATTATAAACCTTCACAAAGTCAAAAAATATGAACAAATAATACACAGCCTGCAGCTAACGTTGACAAACTTTATTCTCTAGGTGTAAATTCCTCGCAGTATCTGCAGTGCTCACATCTTGTTACATTTTTTTTCCCCCCCTCTTCTTTCCGCGGCTTGTTCTTAAAAATTGCTTGTCCGCTTCTCCATTTCATTTTGCTTATTGGCCTTTTTTTTTTGAGAGAGAGATTTTTAGCATTTCATTTGCTCTTTGTCACCTCCCCTCTTAATCTCCTTCTGGAACTGCTGACAAAGCTGACATTAAAATGTGCTGCATTTTCTGTCTTGAAAGAAGTTTTCAGCTTCGAGTCGTGAGCCGAGCGCGCCGGGCAGTGCCACAATCTGAGTCGTTTTACAGCACAGTGGTGGCTGGTGCTCAAAAAAAAAATAAACTCAATCAATTGCGGCCACTGTGCATTCAGTTGCGGCCACCGTGCATTCAGTTGCGACCACTGTGCATTCATTTGCGGCCACTGTGCATTCAATTGCGGCCACTGTGCCTCATCATCTGCAAGCCGCTTGCGTCCCATCATCTGCAAGCCGCTTGCGTCCCATCATCTGCAAGCCGCTTGCGTCCCATCATCTGCAAGCCGCTTGCGTCCCATCATCTGCAAGCCGCTTGCGTCCCATCATCTGCAAACCGCTTGCGTCTCATCATCAGGTTTGAACAAAGTCAGCAAGTCGTCTTCACCTTGTCTAGATGCCTAAATGCATTGAGTTGCTGCCATGTGATTGGCTGATTAGCAATTTGTGTTACAAAGCAATTGGACAGGTGTACCTAATAAAATGGCCGGTGTCATATATATATATAATCTTTTATGGAGGGTTTGTCTAACATGCATTAGTAAATCCCATTGTAAAACCCCTCGTTCCCGGGTTGTGATCGCCTCGGAGGGTGAGAATCTCCATTCTCTGTATTTGTATATTTAGAAGAATGTGTCGGCTTTGCTTACATTGAATGCCACTCAAGGTAAAATGCTGGGAAGGAACTTTATTAAAAAGTGTCAAGTTGTTAACATGAAGCATTTGTGGTGCTAATCAAATCCTAATGATTTATTATCCTTTTACAGCTTTATTTCCTTTCATGTCTTGTGACCCATTTTCAGTCTCTTCCCGGCGAGGTGAAGCCGCCTTCCTCAGATGTTTAGAGAAACAGCAATGCCCCAGTTTGTGGGATTAGACGGCTATTTATTACAATTACATTCATCAATTGGAGGGTTCTATATTTTTTTTTTCACATTGAAGCGGACAGTGAATTAACCACTTCAGCTCTGGAAGGTTTTTCCCCCTTTATGACCAGGCCTTTTTTTTGCACTACTTTAACCACTTAAGACCCGGACCAATATGCAGGTTAGGGACCTTGCCCCTTTTTGCAATTTGGCTCTGCGTCGCTTTAACTGACAATTGCGCGGTCGTGCGACAAGGCTCCCAAACAAAATTGGCGTCCTTTTTTTCCCACAAATAGAGCTTTCTTTTGTGGTATTTGATCGCCTCTGCGGTTTTTATTTTTTGCGCTATAAACAAAAATAGAGCGACAATTTTGAAAAAAATGCAATATTTTTTATTTTTTGCTATAATAAATATCCCGAAATTTTTTTTATAAAAAAAAAAAATTTATAAAAAAAAAAATTTTTTTTTCCTCAGTTTAGGCCGATACGTATTCTTCTACTTATTATTGGTAAAAAGAATTGCAATAAGCGTTTATTGATTAGTTTGCGCAAAAGTTATAGCGTTTACAATATAGGGGATAGTTTTATGGCATTTTTATTAATATTTTTTTACACTAACTGATGCTGGGTGAGAACCAGTGGCGGCCCGTAATGCCGGACGCATTCCAATTTTTTTTTTTTTTTTAAAGCACATGATTAGTGCCAGAGGCTCTAATAGGCTTAAAAAAAGGGTGGGCTTGGGGCGCATAGTACTGAATCCTTTGTTTCCCCCAGGTGAGCGCTGCGGGGAGGGAGAGGAGGTGAGCACTGCAGGAAGGGAGAGACAGAGGAGCGGAGGGGAGCGGCAGTCCGCTGTCACTGAAGTTGGTTCACTGAGCCATCGGCCCACCGGGAAACTCCCTGTAGTCCCAATGGCCAATCCATCCCTGATTGTGGAGGATATGATAATATGACAGGGAGGCTGCAGGGGCACCCTGGAGCTAGGGGTGGGGGTTGCCATTGTGACCCCTGCAACCCCTTATGCTACGCCCATGTATAAAGGAATCGGATGTAGTAGGTAAAGGCAGGGGGATCATACTGTGTGCTGTGAAGGAATCCATTTCTGCATTTAGTTTGTTACAAATCTTTTTTCTGAGTTTCTCTCTTTTTTTTTTTTTTTTTTTTAGAGATAGATAAAAGCGTTATTTGTGTTGCTTTCCGTAATTTAGAACCCAAAATGGATTATGGTGTTTACGCTGTGTTCACAGGAGCTGATAAACGACTCGCAGAAAGAGTTATCTCTTTCCATTAAAATTGTCTTTCAGAATGTCTGTAGGTTGGCCCCGGGAAGTCGGGAAGGTCCGTGGTGCCGGAATCACAAAGTGTTCCAATGTTCTGTCTTCAGCAGATATGAGAACTTTCAGACCAGAAGAGAAATCCTTCTTCTTTCTTTTTTTTCTTTTTTCTCTGAGTTTAGTACCGTATAAAGAGATAGACAATCATTTGCATTGCAGCAAAAAAAAAGAAGAAATATCTGCCTTTCAGACAACAATTTCCAAACAGATTTCCTTGGCCTAAGAGTCTTCCAGAATAGAAGAGAAGCGAGCGAGGTCAGCGAAAAGCCTTTCATGCGATGCAGAGGTCACAACTCATTACTGCCGGGGAAGCGGTATTACATGTCAGATAAAACCCCCGCATTCTACTGTCCTGGCATACAGGAGCACAACGCCAACGCCTGCGGAACTTTTTATTGGAGAATTCAAAGTGCATTGTGTGGCAGGTCCTCCAAAAACGTACAACTGAGGTTATGGTGGGGGTGGTTGGCCTGGAGGTGATTAAAGAAAACTGTGATGGTTTTTAATTCGATTTTAATAACGGTTTTGTGCCTGTATGTGTGTGTGAAAATACTACGGCCCAGATTCTCGTAGAACGGCGTATTTTTGCAGCGGCGTAACGTATCGGATTTACGTTACGCCTCCGCAACTTAGGCCTTGTACACACGACGGGACATGTCCGATGAAACCGGTCCGCGGACCGTTTTCATTGGACATGTCCGCTGGCGGAATTTGGTCTGATGGCTGTACACACCATCAGACCAAATTTCCCGCGGACAGCGAACGCGGTGACGTGGCCGCGCCGTCGCCGCGACGATGGCGCTGCGACGTGCGCGACCCTGGAAGGTCAATGCTTCCACGCATGCGTCGTGATTCGACGCATGCGAGGGCTTTCGGCCGAGCGGACATGTCCGGTGAGTCGTACAGACGATCGAACATGTCCGACGGACAGGCTTCCAGCGGACATGTTTCTTAGCATGCTAAGAAACATTTGTCCGCTGGAAACTGTCCGATCCGCCGGAAAATTGTCCGGTCGGCCGTACAGACGACCGAACATGCCCACGGAAACTGGTCTGACGGACCGGTTTCAGCAGACATGTTCGGTCGTGTGTACGAGGCCTTAGACGGGCAAGTGCTGTATTCTCAAAGCATTTGCTCCGTAAGTTGCGGCGGCGTAGCGTAAATCGGCCGGCGTAAGCCCGCCTAATTCAAATGTTGAACAGGGGGGCGTGTTTTATGCTAATGTGCTGTGACCCGACGTGATTGACGTTTTGCACTTACGGCGCATGCGCCGTCCGTGGAATTTCCCAGTGTGCATTGCACCAAAGTACGCCGCAAGGACGTCATTGGTTTCGACGTCAACGTAAATGACGTCCAGCCCCATTCACGGACGACTTACGCAAACGACGTAACTTTTTCAAATTTCGTCGCGGGAACGACGACCATACTTAAAGCGGGAGTTCACCCCCAAATCAACTTTCTGACATTAGTTCCAGCATACTGCTAACATCTGCAGTATGCTGTTTTTTTTTTTTTTTTTTTCGCTACTTATCGTTTTATGAGCCCTTGTTATCCGGCTCCGAGCGGGGATCGCTTCCGGGTATAGGCGTTCCTAAGCGAAGAGGAGTTGATTGACGGTGGGCTAAAGCGCGTCACGGCTTCTGAAAATACCCGAGAGTGACACTCGGGTGTTTACGGCACCTGCGCAGTCAGCTCTACACGGCAGGCGCCGCAAACACCCGAGTGTCATTTTGGGTATTTTCGGAAGCCGTGACGCGCTTTAGCATCCCGTCAATCAACTCCTCTTCACTTAGGAATGCCTACTCCCCGCAGGATTCCCCGCTCGGAGCCGGATAACAAGGGCTCATAAACGATAAGTAGCGAAAAAAAAAAAAAAAGCCCCAGCATACTGCAGATGTTAGCAGTATGCTGAAAATAATGTCAGAAAGTTGATTTTGAGGGTGAACTCCCGCTTTAACATTGTTACGCCACACTTATGCCACCATATAGCAGGGGCATCTATACGCCGGGAAAAGCCTAGCGTAAACGGTGTAACTTTACTGCGTCGGCCGGGCGTACGTTCAGGAATTCGCGTATCTAGCTAATTTGCATACTCGATGCGGAATTCGACAGAAGCGCCACCTAGCGGCCAGCGTAAAAATGCAGTTACGATCTGACGGCGTAAGAGACTTACGCCTGTCGGATCTAACAGCTATCTATGCCTAACTGATTCTAAGAATCAGGGGCATAGATACGACGGCACAACGCAGAGATACAACCGCGTATCTCGGTTGTGAATCTGGGCCTTTATGTAGCAAAGTCTCGGGGGCCCCTGAAGCCCAATGGTGACCTCCAGAGTTAAGGACAGCTGACATCCTTCAATGTAGAGTGGGTTACGAGGCATGGTGGGTGTAATGCAAGATGAATAGGGGGGCGCCAGACACTTTTTGAATGCAAAGAGATTTATTGTCTCTTAAACAGAACTGCGGGAGAGAGGAATAGGGCCAGGACACCCTTGGGTAGATGCAGTGGCGGCTGGTGCTCAACATTTTTTGGTGGGGGGGGCGCAAACAAACTGAAAAAAAAAATAAACATTAATTGCAGCCACTATGCCCATCAAAACGCAGCCACTGTGCCCATAAATTGCCACCATTATGCCATTAAACGCAGCTGCCAGTGTGCCCATCAATGGCTGCCAGTGTGCCCATCAATTGCCGCCAGTGTGCCCAGCCACTGTGCCATCAAACGCAGCCACTTTACCCATAAATTGCCACCATTATGCCATTAAATGCAGCTGCTGTGCCCATCAATGGCTGCCAGTGTGCCCATCAATGGCTGCCAGTGTGCCCATCAATGGCTGCCAGTGTGCCCATCAATTGCTGCCAGTGTGCCCATCAACTACCTGATTCCTACACTGACCACTACACTGACCTACCTGGTTCCTGCACTATTCATACCCCCCCCCCCCCCCCATACATGAACAGTGTAGATCGGTTGATTTTGCTCACCTCTCAATGGCCTCCATGAAAATCTATCGGAGAAGGGCTCTCCCCAGCACCAGGTACTGTTCCCGACACCCAGCCGCTCCTCACTATCCCCTGCCAAGAGCTTCTCCAATAGCCGCAGTACGCTCTGCACCGCCCCTCCCCTCCGCTGTTCTCGCACACACATGGGCGCTGCCCGCACCAGAGGGATCATGGGGGGCAGGCTGGAGTCCCTGGGCAGGGGTGCACAATAATGATTATGCACCCCCCCCCTCAAATGTTGCACCTGGGGCTAGAGTACCAGTGTCCTCAATCCGGGGACTGTCCCCGGAAACCGGGGATGTCTGGTCACCCTACTATAGGGTGGTCAGCAAGTGGTTAATAGCAGGAACTAGAAGTAGAAAGTGGATGGACTGGAAGCTCTAGCCGCTGTATCTGCTGATTATTATTTTTTTTTACCTGCAGGTTGTCTTTAAATCAACACAACACTTAACAATCTGGACTTTTCTACAAATCCACAGC